>NC_081417.1:139784233-139966938 GCF_949786415.1 Peromyscus eremicus
ATTAGCATACTTCCAGACTAGAAATTTGAAATAGTAGGAATAACAAATAGCACAAAGGAAAAGAGTGAAAATGAACTATAATTCTGCCCTGAGATCACTACTGTTAATAATTTAGTATATCTCTTTTGGTCTTCTAAATACCAATTAGCATCTTTCATGTACTTGCCAATACTTCCTTGTTATTGTTGTTGATGGCTGCACAGCATTATGGGAAAACTGACACTCACTTAGGTGTCATCCTACCGTGGGTCATTTGAGCTTCTGTTACATTGTTACTACATAGCTGTAATTCTGTCTCTATGAGCATTCCTATTTATCTCCTCAAATGGAATTCCCAGCAAGGAGACTGGTGGACCACAGCACACACACACTTTGCAGCTGTTGATGCCTTGGGCCCTGCTCAGACTTTTTCCTCATGAACGCTTCTCCCAGCAGCAGTGAAGGTGCTTTTCTCTGAACCCCAACATCATGTGTGCACTGAAAAAAGAAGGAAAGGATTGCCCACTGTAGACAGAGGAGGCACTGCTGTTTCATTTTCTATTTCTTGGTTCCCAGTGTGTTGACATCTTTAATGACATCTGTCAACTCTGACTCTCACAACCTCCTGACCCATACGGGTCTGCTTTGGAAAAGACCAAAAATGTGGTATTAATATTCTACAGAGGGACTGGCTGTCACACACGGTAGATATCATTGGCTTCAGTCTCCGTGTCTCTAGCCACATCAGCCAGGACAACTCTATTCCAGAATCCATTTGGAAACTTCCAAATGTCTGATCTGTTAGGTCCCAACTCCCACTCTCTACCCTAAGCTTTCTTCAGGCCCCTTCTCTGAGCTGCTGTATTCTCTGGAACCCACATTCCACAACTAAGAAGTCAGTGCCCCCACTTACTACCCAGCAGGCTTGCCTCACTTCCTCCTCTATGGCAATGAGGGTTCTCTGGAGAGCATACACATAGTCCCATCAAGGCTGGGCAGGGCATCCCTACATGGGGAATAGGTTCCAGAAAGCCAGCTCATGCACCAGGGATAGGTCCTGATCCCACTGCTGGGGGTCCACAAACCGACCAAGCTACACATCTGTCTTCCACATGCAGAGGGCCTAGTTGTTCCCATGCGGGCCGCCCAGCTGTCAGTGCAGAGTCTGTGAGCCCCCACTAGCTCAGGTGAGCTGTCTCTGGGTTTCCCCATCATGATCTTGACCCCCTCCCCACCACTCATATAATCCCTCCTCCCTCTCATCAACTGGACTCCCAGAGCTCAGCCCAGTGCTTGACTGTGGCTCTCTGCATCTGCTTCCATCAGTTACTAGATGAAGGTTCTCTGTTGACAATTAGGGTAGTCACCAATCTGATTACAGGAGGCCAGTTCAGGCATCCTCTCCACTATTGCTAGGAATCTTAGCTGGAGTCATTCTTGTGGATTCCTGGGGGTGTCCCTGGTACCAGATTTCTCCCTAACCCCAAAATGGCCCCCTCTATCAAGATATCTTTTTCATTACTCTCCCCCTCTGTCCCACCCCCAAGTTGACCAACCTGATCCCTCATGTTCCCCTCTACCCATCCCCTCCCCTTGGCCCCACCCCACCTTCAATTTACCCAAGAGATCTCATCTATTTCCCCTTCCCAGGGAAATCCATACATCTCTCTTAGGGTTCTCTTTGTTACCTAGCTTCTCTGGGGCTGTGGAGTGTAGCCTGGTTATTCTTTGCTTTACAGCTACTATCCACTTATGAGTGAGTACATACCATGTTTGTCTTTCTGGGTTTGGGTTACCTCACTCAGGATGATTTTTTTTTTTTCTAGTTCCATACATTTGCCTGCAAATTTTATGTCATTGTTTTTTGTTGTTTTTTTAAATGACTGAGTAATACTTCATTGTTTAAAGGTACCACAATGTCTTTATCCATTCTTTGGTTGAGGGGCATGTAGGTTGTTTCCAGGTTCTGGCTATTATGAATAACGCTACTATGAACATAGTTGAGCAAGTGTCCTTGTGGTATGATTAGGCATCCTTTGGGTATATGCCCAAGATTGGTATAGCTAGGTCTTGAGTTAGAATGGTTCCCAATTTTCTGAGAAACTGCATATTGATTTCCAAAATGGCTGTACAAGTTTGTACTCCCACCAGCAGTGGAGGAGTGTTCCCTTACTCCACATCCTCTCCAACATAGGTCGTCCTTAGCATTTTTGATCTTAGCCATTCTGACAAGTGTAAGATGATATCTCAGAGTCGTTTTGATTTGCATTTCCCTGATAACTAAGGTTGTTGAGCAATTCTTTAAGTGTTTCTCGGCCATTTGAGATTCTTCTGTTGAGAATTCTCTTCTTAAATCTGTACCTCGTTTTTTAATTGGATTATTTGGTATTTTGATGTCTAATTTCTTGAGTTCTTTATATATTTTGGAGATTAGCCCTCTGTCAGATGTGGAATTGGTGAAGATCTTTTCCCATTCTGTAGGCTGCTGTTTTGTCTTATCGACAGTGTCCTTTGCCTTACAGAAGCTTCTCAGTTTTAGGAGGTCCCATTTATTAATTGTCCATCTCAGTGTCTGTGCACTGGTGTTATATTCAGGAAGTTGTCTCCTGTGCCAATGTTTTCAAGGCTACTTCCCACTTTCTCTTCTATCAAATTCAGTGTAACTGGATTTCTGTTGAGGTCTTTGATCCACTTGGACTTCAGTTTTGTGCAGGGCGATAGATGTGGATCTATTGCATTCTTCTACATGCTGACATCCAGTTATTCCAGCACCATTTGGTGAAGATGCTTTCTTTTTTCCATTGTATAATTTTTGCTTCTTTGTCAAAATCAGGTGTTCATAAGTATGTGGATTTACATCAGGGTCTTTGATTCATGCCAATACCATGCTGGTTTTATTACTATAGCTCTGTAGTAGAGCTTGAAGTCAGGAATGGTGATACCTCTAGAAGTTCCTTTACTATACAGGGTTGTTTTAGCCATCCTGGGTTTTTTATTTTTCCATATGGTGTCATTACTTTTGCTTAGCGGGGTAAATAGATTAAACTCTAGGTTACAAATAATGTCATTCTCAAGTCTGAAGGCTTTGTTCAGTTTTCTTTGGATACCTAACACAGGTGAGGGGAAGGGTCCACCTGATCCCCTCCTTCACCCGGTTCCCCTCTGCCTCCCAATGGTCTCTTTGTGTCCCTTTGTTTCTCTTCAGCCTAAAGACTTGTGTCTTCAGCTCCTGGAAATGTTCATTTAGGATAATTCTGTTAACTCACCCACTTTCTCCTCTCTTTCTGGAGCTCTAAATAGTTGGACATTGGACCCCTCAGACTGATCCTTCCCATTTTTCAGTCCTTTTCTCTTGTTTTCAGGCTGTCTTTTGGGTCTTTATTCTGGAAAATTTTTATTTTTAATATCCAGTCCCTTTACTTTATGTGTATTTTGACAGTTTGAAGGAGTCCTTCCTCTGATGTTTTTCTTCAAAGCTCTCTCTTCTCATTTCATGAATGTCGAGTGTCACTTAGTCTCAGGATACTACTGCCTGCCTTGTTCAGCAATCTCATATCTCCCGTCTCTTGAACTAGCTCTGTCTCCTGAGGGGGGGTTTCCCTGCCCCACCCTCCAGGTGTTTAGTCTTACTGTTATCACATTGACACTACTGGTTTTCTTCATCTGTGTAGTAACCTTTGATTGTCCATATTTAAAAAGTAAAAGCTAGGGAGCAGGTGGTTGAGTTCCATTATTTTGTGTAACTCTCTTTGCCCCTGAGGTTTCTCCTGTGAGTAAAATCTGGATGTGGGTGTACAGCAGGGATGAGCAGACAGCTTTCACATGGAGAGACCCTAAATTCCATGCGGCAGCTGAACCTGACAACCTAAATTTGACCCACATGGTAGAAGAAGAGAACCACCTCCTGCAAGTTTTCCTCTGACTTCCCCATGCATGCAAGTGCACATGTACACACACACATACACACACACACACACACATTAATTAAATGAAATGTAATAAATCTTTTATTAAAAAGAGCATCCCTTGGAATGCTAGCCCGCACCTTGGTACTCCTGACTCTTTCAAGGGACTCTGTCCCCACACCTTGAGGAAAAGGGGCACCTGGTTCTTTCCAGCAACCAGAGGCTTGAATGCCTTCACACCGCACCTGTGGGGCAGAATGGAAGGAAGTCTTCCCCGAGGCTCCTTCCTGCAGGGTTTGGGCTGCAGCCTTTTCCCTGTATTTAATCTGTGAGCACAGTTCTCTCTCCATCCCATCCTCCCGTTTGTCCTTTCTGATATCTCTGATGACGGTTCTCCTGTTGTCTTTCTTAGTAGGGCCTTTTTTGTTGGTTGGTCTTTACTCAGGTTTTTGAGACAGGATGGGAAAGATGAAAGTGTAGTCTCAGGACATCTCGGGTCAGAAATGCTCATGACACCCTTTCTCCTCTGCCAGCTCTCTCCTGTGGTCTCCCCGATGCTCCCAAAAATGGCATTGTGTTTGGCAAGGAGTACACCGTGGGGACTAAGGCTGTGTACAGCTGCAATGAAGGCTACCACCTCCAGACGGGTTCTGAGGCCAGCGCCGAGTGTCTGGACACCGGCCTGTGGAGCAACAGCAACGTCCCCCCACAGTGTGTCCGTGAGTCCCGGGGCGGTGGTAGCAGGAGGCAGGAGGAGTTGGGCACCCAGCTGAGGAGACTCCTGTAAGGAGTGGGCTTTGAGTTCAGTAGAGAGCTGAGAACCTGGTGGGGGTGGGAGGTTAGAGGACTCAGGGAGGATGAAGGTGGGTGTCTACTAACTGTGGTCCCCATTGCGAGTTACTCTCAGGACACTGAAGGATCATCATGCTCTGGGGTGTTTTCATAAACCACCACAGCACTTAAAATGACCAGAAAGCTGCATGAATGTCCCTTGATCACAGAACTCTAAAGTGACAATTTGGTGATCAAAAGACAAGTAGACAACCTAATGGACCATATTCAGTCCAATGATACAGGTTTTGATTTTGTTTGCTTCATTGAAAATGTACACACACACACACACACACACACACACACACACACACACACACACTACTTCAAGTTTTATAATCAAGAAAATTTTTTAAAATATCCATATTTCTGTCTTTTCTGGAAAAAAATATAGAGATCTCCAGCTAGGGATGCACCTCAGTGAGTAGAGAGCTTATACAGCATAAACTGAGGGTGGTAGTTCCTGGCTGTAATCCCAGCACCCCACAAGTGAAGGCAAGACGATCAGAATTTCAAAGCCACTCTTAGCCTGGGCTATTTGAGAGGCATCTGAAAGAGAAGGGTGGGGACAGTTCTAAAATCTGACCAAATGGAGTGTGCAGTCCACAGCCAGTAGCCGACACGGGCAAAACAACAGTCTCATTACTATTTTACAGATCTGTGCTCCCCCACCTGCTGCATCCTCCTCCCCAACCCTCTCCATTCATTCATAAACCGAATGTTCCTGGATTCATCATTCCCGTGCTGGGTTCCCCTAGTCCTTTGTTCTAGACTCTTGTGCCTTCTTCCGTCATCAATTAGCTGATTCTCGTCCCTGCTCCTTGTCCCCCCAGCTGTGACCTGCCCCGATATCAGCAGCATCAGCGTGGAGCACGGCCGGTGGAGACTCATCTTTGAGACCCAGTACCAGTTCCAGGCCCAGCTGATGCTCATCTGTGACCCTGGCTACTACTACACTGGCCAGAGGGTCATCCGCTGCCAGGCCAATGGGAGATGGAGCTTGGGAGAGTCTATGCCCACCTGCCAAAGTAAGCCCAAGAAGGACAGAATGGGCCCGTTTGCATGGTACTTCCTACCTGAACTGTCTCCTACATGGAGTAGATAGAGGGGTTACCACCAGCAAGTGCAGCATACCTCTTTTTGGATGCTCACCTAGAATCCAGAGCTGGGAAAAGGCTTGCTTCTTAGCACTGTATCATCTCACTAAAAGCTCCTTTTTCATAAGCCTCCAGTGTAGCCTGCACTGATTCATTCATTCATTAGGGCCCAGCTATATGCCAGGTGCCAGAGAGGTACAAAGATCGAAGCATGTGGCCTGCTTGGGGAGATGGCTCTGTGGGTAAACGGCTTACCATGCAAGTATAAGGACACGAGTTAAGTCGGTTGTGGTAATGAGTGCGTCTGTGATCCCAGCACTCCCGTGGCAAGACCAGAGGCAGAGACAGAAGAATATCTGGAAGATCAGGAGCCAGCTAGCCTGGTGTATGTGGCAGAAACGAGACCCTGTCACACTGGAAAGTGGGAACAGACACCTGAAGTTTCCCTCTGACCTCCACACATGCAGTGTCATATGCACGCGCGCGCGCACACACACACACACACACACACACACACGCATGTGCGAGCACATGCACGGCGCATACAACATAATTTAAGAAAATAGAGTGTGGCTTCGGCCTGCTAGAAGCTTACCTACAGTCTACTAGAGAGACAAGGCAAAGAGGCAGGGATACATATGTGATAAGACCTGCAGCTGGGTCTGTACAGGAGGGAAGAAGGTAGAGTGAAGGACCACGTAAGTCTGTCTGCCTCCTCTCCATTGCTAATTGCTTTTCTTTGATCCTTTGAGTCTCAAAGACCAGTCCCGAGACCTAGGTGAATTAGTGTGTGTTCTTGGGATTTCCTACAGGAGGGGCGGGAAAGCCTGGTCCTATATGCTGTAACACCATGTTAATTGGCAGGGTAGCGGTCATGAGTGTGGAACAGCCTCACTGCAGCACAGCCTTGGTGGCCAAACCTCACCTTGTACATCAGTCAGAGGCTGTTGGCATGCTCCCTTGAGAAGGACTGTGAGGCTACCACTGTCCCAGCAGAAAAGGACAAGAGTGGTGTCACCGTCTGCTCTGAGCACACCACAGACTCACCATGTCTTCCTTACCATGGCTCCATCTTAGCCCCCTGTGGAGTTCTTAACGAGTATGCAAGCCTGAGCCTTGTCTCCAGAGATGGAACCTGGGTTCCCGGGGACACATGTTGATGGGGCAAGCCAGTGTCAAGGTACATTCTGGTCACACTCCAGGAGAGGAAGGCTAGGCTGTTCTTGGCTTTGGTCATTATTTGCTTTTATCTTATTCAGCACGTGTCTTGTGTCCCTATCTTGGGGCTGGTTTGTTGAGTATTTTATGATCTTTTCAGTCATCTCCTGTGGAGAGCTCCCCACACCTCCAAGTGGGCACCGCATTGGAACCATGTCTGTCTACGGGGCAACTGCCATCTTCTCCTGCAATTCCGGATACACGCTGGTGGGCTCCAGGGTGCGGGAGTGCATGGCCAATGGGCTCTGGAGTGGTTCTGAAGTCCGCTGCCTTGGTGAGTGGTCCCCCAGCCCCACCCCACCTGCCTACTCTCAAAAAGTCCTTACTCCAAGCACCAACTTTCAGGCATCCACTGTGACTAAAGCTGAGGACTAGCTTCTCTTGGGGAACTTGAAAGAATGAGACCAGACTCTGGGGGTCCACACTCTAATCAGAAGGTCAACCCACTCACCTAGTTAGCCCCTAGGATGACCAGTACAGCCTGGCCTCCACCCTATAGAGACAAATTCTTATAATGTACCTAAAATATCCTTTATATTATACATTAGAGAATTATTTTGAATGTATCCATATGTATATATGGATGCACATTATAATACACATACACACACACACACACACACACACACACACACACACACACACGTATACACTAAACGAACAACTAGCTTACGAAGGAGAAAACATTCATTGCTCCCGGGGCTGATGTACTCCCTGACTGAGCCTTATCTAAGTTCTTTCTTCTGTTGCTATTTTCTGGGCTCTTTCAGTTCCCAAAGAGAGTTTCAGCCAGATGAGCCTAGCAGGGCAGATTGGGTGATCTGTCCGTGGTACACACTAGCGACCTCCAGGGTACAGAGGTCATGGCCAGTAACCACTGTCTTGGGCACTTGTTTGGGATGCAGTTATGGGCTACCGCCACACAGTCAAATGAGCCGAAGGAATGCCGGGGAAACTACTGCGCCCACACTTCATTCTAACTCACTGAGGTGACACTCAGAAAGGATGAATTGGGCCAGGCATCAGGTCTTGCGTAGTGGTCCTCAGCAGGACAAGCTGTGATGGCTTTAATTAGGCTATGATGCTCACTAGACAGTGTAGCTTGAGTTTTCCTGCCTTGCCCACAGTCAGGACAAATCTTTGTCACCCGCCAGTCCCACAACCACTCAGACCCAACCAAGTAAACACAGAGACTTATATTGCTTACAAACTGTATGGCCGTGGCAGGCTTCTTGCTAACTGTTCTTATAGCTTAAATTAATCCATTTCTATAAATCTATACCTTGCCACATGGCTCGTGGCTTACTGGCATCTTCACATGCTGTTTGTCATGGCGGCGGCTGGCAGTGACTCCCTCAGCCTTCTGCTTCCCAGAATTCTCCTCTCTCCTTGTCACGCCTATACTTCCTGCCTGGCCACTGGCCAATCAGTGTTTTATTTATACAGAACGATATCCACAGCAAGACAGTAGGTACCCAGGGGACGGCCCGTGGGTTAGCTCTCTAGCACTGACAAAATACCTGAGTTAATCAATTCATAGAAAGGAAAGATTAATCTTGGCTCACAGTTCTGGAATTTTCGGCTCATGATCACTTGGCCCCCACTGTCTTGGGACTACGGGGAAGCAACACACCATGCAGAATCGGGGGCAGAGGAATTACGCTTCATGGGCCTGACCTAACTCCTCCCCACCTCCTAGAGACTGGACACCAAGCTTCCAACACATGAAGCATTGGGGGACTTACTCAAACTGTAGCAACCCCAGAGAGTGGGGGGAGTGCTGAGCTCCACCTGTGCACAAATGCCAAAATAACTCAGAGAGGCTGGTCATTTGGACTGCAATTTCGGTGTTGGGGGTCACCAAGCCCACAACACCCTTCCTGTCACATCTGGGGTTCCTGAAGTCACTCCTGGATCACTGTTCTCCAGGGAGGGTGGGGAGATGGAGCATGGCTGAGTTCTTGGTCCTTTCTCTCCCACCCCACCTAAGCTCTCCACCACTTTGTAGAAGTCCCTCTTTGATTGACTCTCTCCCCCCATCCCACCAAAGCTGGACACTGTGGGACCCCAGAGCCCATTGTCAACGGGCACATCAACGGGGAAAACTTCAACTACCGAGGCAGCGTGGTGTACCAGTGCAGCGCCGGCTTCCGCCTCATCGGCATGTCTGTGCGCATCTGCCAGCAAGATCATCACTGGTCGGGCAAGACCCCTTTCTGTGTGCGTAAGTACGTCATCCACCCCCCAGCCACGGGGCTCGGCGTCAACACGGACTTCCCCCTTTACCTATTAGCCAAAGGTTTTGTATATCCTTTTTGCCCCCAAAGATATGATCACTCCATCATTTCTTCAGGTCTCTGTCATTAACTACTTTTTTATTATTCCCTTGTGATTTCTTCTGATTTACTTTTTTTTGTTCATTTTCTAGTCTGTTTGCAAATTATATTACACACAATGCATAAACAGCAAGCAGATGACAAGCTTATACAAATAACCCCACTCATCTTCATTCCTTCATTTCGTGTTATTTTTATGGTTATAAATATTTGGAGCTATAAAATTCCTTCTGATCAACTGTTTTAATTATATCTCATACATACTAATAATACATGCTTATTCTTAGCAGCTTTTTAATTTGTCATTAATTGCCCCCTACACCTGGAAGATTTTAATAGAATAAATTTTTTTAAATTTCTAAGCCAAAGGGTCTTTTTTGCTTTTATTTTATATTCATTATGAACAATAATTTTGTTTCTTGAAATTTGTTGATACTTTTCTTGCGAATAAACAGTTGATCAATTGTTATGAATGTTCCATGTGCACTGGAGAAGAACAGCATTGTGGGTAATTCTGCTACACATACAGACAGGTGTATTCCTAAGATGTACTTTATGAATTCTGTCCTCTATGTTTTTACCGTATTTTGCCCACTTGAGCTATTTTCTTTGAGAGACGTGTTTAAAGTTTTCTGTTATCAGTGCATTTCCATTTTTCCTTACTTTTCCTGAGGTAGTTTCCATGTCATGTGGCACATATATATTCACGACTACTGTGGCTCTGTTACAAATTGTGACGTCTCAACTTTAAAAGTACCTTCTTCATGACTTTTAATATGTTTTTAGCTTGAATTTTACTTTTCTTGATCTCAGACTTAGAATTCCAACTCTCACATTTTTTGTGGCACATCTTTGACCATCCCTGAATGGCAGGCACATCTATTAACTTGCACTCTTGTGCGCCAACATGAAATATCTTCCTGTTCACAGGTTAAAGTCTTTCATATAGGTTGATATGTCTTACGTGTTCGGTCCTAATTCTCCTGTGTTTTCTGTCATCATGATGTGTTACTCTCTTTGATATTTGGATCTTAGTTGTTGACTTTGTATTTGGTACACTGAAATGCCATCAGTTCCCCGTGTTTCTATTCAACCCTTTATTATCTAGTTTGTCAATACTAAGTATCCTTGAACTTTCAGGTAATGGCTACACGGCCTGTTCCTCTTTCCTCTCTTCATTCTCAGGGGCATGTCTTCTGTTCTGTCAGGGCTGGGAATGTTTATCATGTACTTTATAAACTATAATTCGATTGCTTACTCCCACTTTTGCTTTATTCTTGGACCTACAATTAAATTCATCACCAACTCTGCCAAAGCCTTCCCAGTTACTTCTCAGCAGGGTCAAGTTTAATCTTCAGTAGACTCTTCAGTGCAACCCGTGCAACCCTTTGCGTAGTAGTCTCAAGTTCCTCCATGGTTTGTTTTGTTTTGTTTTATTTTGTTTTTGTTTGTGTGTATGTGCTGGTGGTGGTGATGGTGGTGGTGGTGAGTGTGAGTGTGTGTGTGTGTGTGTGTGTGATGGTGGTAGTGATGGTGGTGGTGAGTGCGTGTGTGTGTGTGTGTGTGTGTGTGTGTGTGTGTGTGTATGTGTGTGTGTATGTGTGTGATGGTGGTGGTGATGGTGGTGGTGGTGAGTGTGAGTGTGTGTGTGTGTGTGTGATGGTGGTAGTGATGGTGGTGGTGAGTGTGTGTGTGCACATGTGTGCACATGTGTGCACATGCACCCTGTAGATCAAACCCATGACCTAGTGTGTGCTAAATAAGCACTTTACCTCTAAGCTGCATCCCCAGCTTGGTATTTTAGAACCAGGTCCCCTTACATAGCCTCAGATTTGCAGTCCTTGTCCATCTACCTCCTGAATGCTGGTATAATAGGTCTGTACCAGCACACAAGGGGATGCATGCTTGTTTAAAACTCTTTTCTACCCCTTGTCATTTGAAAGGCAGCTAGATTGGCCATAAAATCATGCATCACAAGTCATTTCTTTGGTTTTCTAAAATATTCTTCCATCATAAATGTTTTGGTGTATGTTACTGCATGTAAGCACACATTCGAGCAGGCATGTGTTTCACCTTTTTATTGTGAATTTTAAGCATATTTTAGTATACATGTCCATCGGGAAATGATGACAACTGTCAAGTAAATTACAATATCATTTCCTTTCCTTTGTGTGTATGGGAAGCATGCTGGCAGTCTACTCTCTTGGGAAACGTCCAGTGTACAATACAATACTGTTAACTGCAGACACTGTGCTGTGCACTGGACTCCTAGACTTTACTGTCCTGTGTTGCTGCAACATGGAGTTGTCACACCAGCATGTCCTTTCTCCACTTACCCCTTCCCTGAGGAACCACCGTTCTAGGCTGTCTGGATCATTCAACCTGGAGAAGTGGATTAGCTTCACACCCACACACGGGTGGTTTTCAGGGAGATTCTTGTTATTTTTCACTTTGCCCCTGAAGTCTAATATTTCTCCTAGGGCTGAATGCTACAAGACAGCTTCCCTGGATATCCTGTGGGTCTCTGAATGCATCCATTCTGCTCTTATTCCTCAAGTGTTCTCTTAGATTACAGTTTTCAGGTCTGGCTCAGGCCTGCTGTGCCCGGTGCGTTCATTCTTCTGCGTCCAGGCGATGTATAGCCCGAGGCAGTCCCTGTCTTAGTTGTTGCAGACCTGAGTTTTCTGTTCTCTGCTTTGTTCTTGTTAATTTGCATTTGGGGGGATTTACATGAGCACCATTATCTTCTGCTACCTACAAGTAATTTGAAAAATTCTTCACTTTTTAGAGTTCCCTAAAGTGAGCCTTTATGTAAAATGCAGGGGTTTTGTTCTTAACTTTTGTTATAAAGCAAAGTTTTGTTTGTAATTGCTCCTCTTTATCTGGCTCCTCATACATGGAGCAGGCCACTAAGATAAGCAGGCTGCTCCATAGCAATGTCTAAAACTAGCCTTAACAACCGCCTCACTGTTGCGTTTACAGAAAGTGAGACCCAGCCATACCCAGTCACCCTTCCAGATGTGTCTACACAAAACACATGTCATTGCACCCAGGAGACTCACATGAAAATGCCAGACACCGGGGCCTGGGTAGAGAGTGCCTGACCAGCCTAAGGACACTCCCGTTAGACTTGAGTCAAAGACACGGGTATTGGGATAAGAACTCGGGCTTTCATCCCCCTGGCATAACAACAGGAAAGATTTATTCTGGGCTCCAGGTTTCAGACGTGTCCATCCCTCACAGTGGGGAGGCTGTGGTGAAGCCCTGAAGTTCACATCCCAGCAGCCAGGAAGCACAGAAAGGCGAGACAGGAAGAAGCCAGGGTCCCAAGGACAAGCCCTTGATGTTGTACTTCCTCCTGCTAGACCCAGCCTCTTTCTTTCCACCATCTCCCAACTGCCTTAGCGTTATCGTTCCACCAAGGGATTACTAACCCGTTCGTTGGGTCGGAGCACCGCCATCTCATGTCTGGGCACACCCCCATCAAGGCATGCAGACATGTGCTTCTCTGATCTCCCAGGCATTTCTCCACTCAAGCAAGGCGACAGTTCGAGTCAAGCATCACGACTGTCCACTCTAGTCACCTTCTGTTCTCTCATTGGCAGCAAAAGCCACGACATTTGAGTCAAGTTCTTCCCCAGCATTTTCTCTATTCCAGCCAGAGAGAACCTCCTCATGAAAAGGAGCCCTGGTCCTGAGCCCCGCTGCCAGGAGATGCAGGGCAAGAGACAGGATGTCACAGGCAAAGCTCTGGAGCAGGTGGAAAGCACAGGACTCTAGGGGCAGAACGGTGCACAGGAGGTGGTGATGGGTGGCTGTTCCTGCTGTCCCTGGACAAGGCCTGCAGCCTGGGCGTAAGATGGAGGCAGTGAGCTAGGGCTGCAACAGCAGGAGACGGGCCTGGGTCACCAATGAGCCCACAGGCTGAGGCCCTTCCCTCTTTCAGATGATCTTGGGAGATGTGGGATTGTCCCCTTGGCTCTATCTGTGGCCTCGTGCTGAGCTATGCTGCCCTTTGTTTCTGACCCCTCCTCAGTCCCCCTTGCATGCTTTTTGGTCTGTCTGCCCTGAAAAGTTGGGGCTCCCGAGGCTGTCGTGCTCAGCATTCACCTCACTTCTGAATGAAATTGGATGGTTTTTTAGCTTTGGTGAGGGTGTCGTGATCCTTTGCCCAGCTGGTACAAAGCTGGCAAATAATACTACCTGTAAAGTGTGCCCCTGCCTATCCCACACCCTCAATGATCTAGCCAAAGCCTGCTCTCCCTGGAGACCGGCGCAGGACAGGCACCCATCCCAGGTGAGAAGAGGCTGACTGGGGGGGTGTGGAATAGTAGGTGGACTCACCTGTCTTCTGTTCCGATTGCAGCGATTACCTGTGGACACCCCGGCAATCCAATCAACGGCCTCACCCAGGGCAGCCAGTTCAACCTCAACGACGTGGTCAAGTTCGTTTGCAACCCAGGATACATAGCCGAGGGGGCTGCTCGGTCCCAGTGCCTGGCCAGTGGGCAGTGGAGTGACACCCTGCCTACCTGCAGAAGTGAGTCACCCCTCCTGCCCTGCTGTCCTCCCCACCACCCCGTGAGCATCTGCAGCCCAGGGGGACAAGCCGTGGAATTCGGTCCCAATGTTACTTCCCTCGTGCAAGGAATCCTCGAGGCAGAGAAGGGTCCCAAATGGAGACAGTCAACCCCTAGAAACAGTTGTGTACCATTTCATCATGGGTCATAAGAGGAAATCAACAGTTTCATTTTGCAAGCCTTATTTAGTTCATAGAACAAATAATTTATCATCATCATGTAATGCCACTCTGTGTGTGTGTGTATGTGTGTGTGTGTGTGTGTGTGTGTGTGTGTATGTGCCTGTGTGTATGTGTGCACAGAGGGTCTTCTCTCCCATAAATAAGGAATTTAGAAGTTGTGTTGTCTCTGAGGAACATCCTGGTCCTTCCTCATGGTTGCCAAATTGCTGCTGTGGCTCCTTTGTGACTACATTCGCTAGAGCTCTATTGATGAGGAAACGTTTAAACAGCAGAACTGGAATGAAAAACAGATGCAAAAGAGTCTAAGAATCAGGCTTCAGAAGCAGGGGTGGAAGATGAGAGAGACAGAGAGGAATTCAGAGACTGAGAAGTAACCTGGGCAGAGGCTCTTCCTCTTCTGGTCCAAGTAAACTGTTCTGGATAACTCTAGACTGGCCTTGAAGGGTTTTTTACAACAGTACAGCAGTGAAACCTCAGAGACTCATCAAAAGCCAAACAAATACTTAGGGCTGGGGAGGCAGCCCAGCCATGGAAGCATCTGCCTGAGGGGCATGAGGACCTCAGCTAGAGTTCAAAAACCACAAGCGTGCCCCAGGGGCTCAATTCAGCCAGTCTAGCCTAATTGCTGAGCTCCAGCCGGTGGGAGGCCCTGCTTCAGAGGAAGTGGGCCATGTTCCTGAAGATGTCATGCAGGGTTGTCCTGCATCCACATGCACATACAAACACATATGGGCACATACATATGCACACGCATCCACACATAGATAGTTTTTAAAAAGTGGACATCATCTAAGAAACAACACCTGAGCTTGTCCTCTAACCTGTATATGACCTGTATATAAACATGTGAGCATGCACACACATACAGGGAGACAAAACCTTATATAGTAAAGTAGGTATCTCACTTCACAGGAGGAAAACATACCCATGCTTTTTCTGCCCATCTTATTCTATGAATATGAGACTCAGGTAATAAGATGCATATGGAAAGGTTTGAAAGCCAAAGCACATGGTATGGGTTGTGACAAATACTGTCATTATTCTAAACTCTCTGTACTTTTGTGTACAGCTTCTTTGGAAACCCTTGCTCATTTTAAAGCCAATTGAGTCCCCCAGGATACTAATGCCTTTTTAAATACTCATAAAATGTGACTAAAACAGAGATCAAGTGCTATTCAAACCAGGTTAGATGTGTCTGTTTTACAACAGATGAGCTTTGAGAAGGAGCCACATTATGCCAGGGTTCAGGCACACAGAGTCAAGACAGCCATGTCCTTGAAGTGGAAATAAGTCAGCCCAGGGCAATCAGCACTGGGAGTGCTGAGGGAGAGAGACTGAGTGTTCTAGGAGGGGAAGCAGGGTGCTCATGGGAGGTGATGGTCACCTGGACGTGGAGGATGAACCCATGACCAGGTGACCAAGGCAAAGCGGAAGGGCCCCGGCCTCAAGACCAGACCAGCCTCCAGCACAGGATCTACTTTATCACCAAGCTGTGATGATTCTCAAGCTGACATCAAAGGTTGAGAATGTCCTCACATCCAGATCTCAGTGTCTCCCTGTCACTTTTGATCACAGTCATCAACTGTACGGATCCTGGGCACCAAGAGAACAGCGTCCGGCAGGTCCATGCCAGCGGCCCCCACAGGTTCAGCTTTGGGACCACTGTGTCCTACCAGTGCAGCCACGGCTTCTACCTACTGGGCACACCTGCACTCAGCTGCCAGGGAGATGGCACCTGGGACCGGCCCCGTCCACAGTGTCTCCGTAAGTAGATCATTTGCTTTGAGTAACTAGTGGACGGACATATCACAGAGCATGCCCCACATATGTCCAAGTCTGTGCACATGCGTGTTATGCCACCATGGACATCAAGACCCTTTTGGGGACACTGTTGCCAAGGTGCCATGCTAATACACACATTATTCCTGGACAGGGCTGTCCCCTATCCCCTCTGGTACTGCCGTGAACCCTTGAAACCTTTGAGGATCCCTCCCTGCAGAGCTGACTGCATAGTGAGACACCATATCTTCATTTTACCCCTTTCTGGCTTTTCCAGAAAGATAGCATGTACTAGTCATCTTTCTTGTTGCTGTAAAAAAAATATTTGACAAATGCAACCTAGGAAGGGAGGGCTCATTTTGGGTCACAGTCTGAGGGTACAGTTCACTGTGGCAGGGAAGTCATGGCGGCAAGAGTCTGGGGCAGCTGGTCATGGTGCATCCACAGAGGAAGCAAACAGCGATGCATGCTGGTGCTCAACTCATCTTCTCCTTTTCTGTTTAGCCCAGGACCCCAGCCCATGGAATGGCGCCACCACGTTTAGAATGGGTTTTTCCGTTTTATATAACCCAGTCCAGAAACTCCCTTACAGACATGCCCAGAAGCTGTCTTATAGCTAATTCTAGATCTTGCCATGTTGCTAATTTTAACCATCACACAAGACATGAATGCCTTTCCTCAGGAGGACTGAAGCAATATTGCCAGTCTGTCTGGATGCCAGTATCCCAGTCAGCTTGGATGCTAACTCTGGGCGTTGCCACTGAACAAGCCACGCAGTTTTGGAGAAATCCACTACCCTCCCAGAGTCATGGCTTCTTCAGCTTTGAAAATGACGGGGATACTTGGGCATGAATATAATAAAAATCAAATGCATCATGGGATGGAACATGCACTGTTAGAAAAGGCTTACGTAACCCAAGCCTGCCCAAGGAAACAGGGAGGCATCCACGCTATGTCACTTAGCAACTGAACTCTTTCTTTTGGTCCTCGTGAGAGGAAGTCCCAGACATTCTGTGGAACCCTTGAGTATTCTCATGCATGGAGTCCATTGTCACTCTTTACAACATCTTTCTTTCTGATCTGTGTTTACCATTTCACCTTTGAGTAAAGTTTCCTTCCTTGCCTCTATGAAAAAAAAAAGAAAAAGAAAGTGATGGGGATAACCATCTCACAGGATTGTTCAAAGGCTGCATGGGTAAACCCACTTAGGACCATTTTACTCTCCTGCACATGAGGCTACTGCATAAGTGATAGCGGCATTTATTGCTATTAGGAAAAGTTACAGGGACAGTATGGAGAAAAACAAGCCAGGGGAGGGACTCAAGCCCTGACACTGGCCTCTCGGTCTTAGGAAATGAGCAGTGCCCTTGGTCTCTGCACTCTGGCTGCTGAAGTGGAACCTTGTGGGTTGCTCCCTCCCCATCTTCCTAACGTAGAAGCAAAGATGCACTCCTGAAGCATTGATGGCCACTGAGTTGTGGCCATCACCAGTGCACCTGTCCTTGTGAGGCATACTCTTGTTGTGAGCCCTCTAGTCTGGGTAACTTCATTCAAAGCCCCTTGCTTATAGGCATAATAGGAGACCAGTTTTACAGCTCACTGCCAATATTTCCTTTCCTTGAGGACCCTGACATGGCCATCCAGGCCCATGTATGAATGATAAGTTATTTGGACTTTTAAATGGACAACTGCCTGCGTATGGTGTGCCAGCCAAGCTTTGGAGACTTTAGTGGCTTCCAATCATAATAAGGGGTATTCTGATCTTTCCTTATCAGCATCAGTGTCCTGCCTTGTGCCCTCTCTAGATATATATGGTGACTGTGAAGATCCTCCTGCCTGTTGGCAGAATTTTCTGTCCCACCAGCCAGCTCCCAAATAACCACACAGCACACAGAGACTTATTATTAATTATAAATGCTTGACCGATAGCTTAGGCTTGTTACTAACTAGATCTTATAACTTAAATTAATCCATATTTCTTATCTATGCTCTACCACGTGGCTTGGTACCTTTTCTCAGCATGGCATGCTCATCTTGCTTCTCCTTGTGTCTCCTGGGGAATCCTTTCTTTATCCTAGAGCTCTCTCCCTGTTCGCAAGTCCCACCTAACCTCTTCCTGCCTAGCTATTGGCCATTTAGCTCTTTATTAAACCAATGAGAGCAACACATCTTCACAGTGTACAAAAAGATTATTTCGCAACATTCCCCCCTTTTTGCCTAATTAAAAAGGGAGCTTTTAACTTCAACATAGTATAACTATATACAACAAAAACAGTTATCAAATAAGAATTACAGTAACAATATCCAGTCCATTTGTATTTAGCAAATTTAGAGAAAATACTCTATTATGTGTCTTATCTTTGTGAGTCTAAAGTTTTATACTTGTTTGTTTGTTTGTTTTGTTTTTCAAGACAGGGTTTCTCTGTATAGTTTTGGTGCCTGTCCTAGATCTCACTCTGTAGACCAGGCTGGCCTCGAACTCACAGAGATTCACCTGGCTCTGCCTCCCAAGTGCTGGGATTAAAGGTGTGAGCCACCACTGCCCGGCCCTAATTTACTTTTTATCATAACTAAGGAAAAACCATCTCTGTAGCCTAGCCTATTTGAGAGACTTCAGTCATTAGGAAGCTGCATTTGACTCCAAGTTCCGATTTTTTAAAGCTATTTTAGGCCCTATATGGATATACATGCTGGAAGTTGGACATCGTGTGTTGGTGGAATTTTCTGTCCCTCCAGCCAGCTTCCAAATAACCACGCAGCATACAGAGACTAGTTATTAATTGTAAATGCTCATCTGATAGCTTAGGCTTGTTACTAACTAGCTCACAACTTAAATTAACCCATATTTCTTATCTACACTTTACCGCACACCTTGGTACCTTTCCTCAGAACAGCATTCTCATCTTGCTTCTCCCCAAGTCTCCTGGCAATTCCACCCTTCTTCATCCCAGAGCTCTCTCCCTGTCTGTAAGTCCCACCTGACCTCTTCCTGCTTAGCTATTGGCCATTTAGCTCTTTATTAAACCAATGAGAGCAACATATCTTCACAGTGTATGAAAAGGTTATTCCACAATCCCTGCCTCACCCCAATATTCAATCAAAGCCATGATCATGTCCTCTGAAACAGCTTCATGGCAACCTCATCCCATCATTCTTCCACAGAGCAACCAGTGTGATTCTGATACAGCATAGACCAAGTCATGTTTCGCTGGTGCTTCCTACCATGCTTAGAATAAAATCAGAATGTTACACCATGACCTGGCTTCTAGTGCCACCCCCATGTTCTCATCCACTCTTCCCTGGTTCATCTACACACTGCAGTGATTTGAGTATGAAAAGTCCTGTGCAGGGTCATGGGCTTGAACACCAAGTCTCTAGCTAATGGTGCTATTAGGGAATGCTGTGAAAGCTTCAAGAGGTAGAACCTCCTTACAGGAAGCTGGTGATTTATAGTCCAGTCCTACTTCCTGTCCACTCTCTACTCCCTGACTTCAGACACAGTGTGGCTGACTGCCTCCACCCCTTCCCCACCATGATGGAAGTAAACCCTACTCCCTCAAGTTGCTTCTTGCCAGATATTAGGGCATAGAAACAGGAAAAGTAGCTAAGATACACACCAAATTCATTCTGGCCTTGGCCCTGCATACATCACGTTCCTCCCTTGATGTTCTTGCCCCAGATGGCACAGCCCTGGTCTGTCATCCCAGAGAGACCATACTTGACCACCCTATTTAAAAGTAG
This sequence comes from Peromyscus eremicus, assembly GCF_949786415.1. Taxonomy (NCBI): domain Eukaryota; kingdom Metazoa; phylum Chordata; class Mammalia; order Rodentia; family Cricetidae; genus Peromyscus; species Peromyscus eremicus. Next base: position 139,803,882 of record NC_081417.1, read on the forward strand.
CCCCCCTCAGCTTGCCCCAGAGAACCCTTACCCTTTCTCAGCTTTGTGTCTTCTCGTAACACTGCTATTCATTTACTCCATTTTTCGCCTCTCTTCCCCATCATAAGATCCAAGAGTGGACGAACTTTATTCCCCAGGCACATAGACTGGAGCCTATCACATAATAGACACTCAATAAACAAGGTACATTGACTGAGAAAGGTGTTGCCCTGTAAAAGGGGAAGCTAAGCCCAGTGCTGGTGCCCTAACCTGTGCGTCTCAATTCTGGGATCTTAATTTTATCACTGCCTTCATGGTTATGCTTTGATGTTTCAGACAAAGGCATTTGCAGAGTGAGGGGGGCATGTTGGGAATGGTTGATGAGGCAACTTTAAGATTCAGAGAGAGGAACCAATGCAAACAGCCTGGAAGACAATGCCTTGTCTGTTCTGTGTGCCATCTTTCTGCTTGAGCATAGCTTGGGTCCACTCTATGGCAAGGAAGAAACAGAGAGAGACAAGTAGGATGGACACAAGGAACCACCATTACTGCATACCTACTATGTGCTGCATAGGTATTACTCTTTGCTTCCAACTTAGAAACAGTGTGATGAAGTGGGCAAGCTTTGTCTGCTGATGCCTGATGCATGAGCCAGAAGGAAGTCCACTCCCACAGATATCAAGGTTTCCTCCCCTTCCTCGATTCCCACAGCAAGCATGGATGGAGCGATGGTGGCCGGTCCCCAACAGAGCCACTGAGATGTTTGCTCTTTCCCCACAGTGGTGTCCTGTGGCCATCCTGGCTCTCCACCTCATGCCCAGATGTCTGGAGACAGCTACATAGTGGGGGCTGTGGTGCGTTACAGCTGCACGGGCAAGCGGACTCTGGTGGGAAACGCCACCCGCATGTGTGGACTGGATGGGCACTGGACAGGCTCCCTCCCCCACTGCTCAGGTATGGAGTATGGTGTGCAGGGGGCTGCAGGGGCCCTGGCTGGTGGGAGCATAATCCACGAGCAGAAGGGCATTACAACTTAGGAGCCTATAGCTCATCTTTCACAGGACAGCATCTCTAGAAGGCCTTCATCAGTTCTGACTGAGTCCAAACATTCCACAGCCAAGGGCACTGCTTGATGAGGTACATCTAGAGCTTTAAGCCTATCTAGAAATCTGAGTCCATGTGCTCCTAGGGATGACAGTCCAGGACCACCCCTGTGATCTTCTCTCCCCTGTTTCAGGCTCTCTGGGCCCCAACCTGCCTCATTCTCTCTCATCAGTACCTAATTCAACTTGTTTCATGTCCTGACTGCCTCCTAGGATCATCTTCACACCAGTCCCCAGGCATGTTCTTCTACTAAATTCTAAATCACTAGTCTCCAGGAGAACCCTGGCATGTCATTGAAGTAACAAATGCAGGGAGCCACCGAAGATCCCGTGTCCACATTTCCTAAACCAGAAATTCATGCGTATTGTCTTGCAACAGAACAAAACATCTGAAAGTGAATTGTACCACCAGTAACAGAAACCACGGAGCTAAAAAAGCGAGCAGCCACAGCTGAATCTTCTTTGGGGTAAACATACCTGGCACTACCAAGGAATGCCTCCAGGAGGCAGATGCTCTGTAGCCTGAGATTCCTGGGGAGGCTGCCTTCCCATTACCAATCCTTAGCCCTTTCCCTTTCCAGTTCCTTCCTAAGGCTAAAGATCCCAGCCTCCTGGTCACAAAGAGCCCCATTAGATACACGGCCTTTGTAGTCCAAGGTTTCCAGAAGAGCCTGCTTGCCAGTGTTTAGGACTCTGGTAGAATATCGAACTCTGATAGAATATTTATTAAGTCTCCAAAAAGGAAAAGATCCTCAAACCACTGTGCCAAAGGGTTGCTGGTTTCCTGGGACAACCCCAGATGCATCACTATGACCACCAGGATTTTTGCCATTCAGCCTTGTTAATCTCATGGACCACTTGACAAATGAAGTGGATAAGACTCCTTATGGACCATAAGATGCCTTTAGCCTGGGTGGAAGAAGACATGCTATCAAGGGCCCTGATTGCTTCCTGTGGGACTTCCATTGGATGTGACTGGAATGTAGAATAGGAAGGGCACAGTCATGTACGCAGAGGCCCTGGGTGTCCAGAGCAAGTTCCAGGAAGAAGGGGCGTTCAAAAGAGGCAAGAGGGGTAGCGATTCATCTGTCCATTTCCTCCATGATAATTGTACCCAGTGCTTCCTTCTAGACTCTTCTCTGGGACAGAGTGTTCTTAACGTCTGTTTGACCTGCTTTGTTCTCCATGAAAAGGGAAGTGCCAAGTAGAGGAGAAAGAAACAAAAAGAAGCTTCAAGAACTTCCTGCCCATCAACACAGTCATCCTCTTGGGCACAGTGTGAAAGCAAAAGTTTCTTCTAGCCTGGAGAATCACTTCCTTCTCTAGCATTGTGCCAGCAGAAGCTAGAAAATATTAGAGTCCGTTCTTGTCCAGAAAGCTAAGCGAAAGTCTCCCTGGATGAAGCATACACATGTCTTTTGCAGAAGCCTCTCCTGCATGTCTTTAAGAAATAACACATTTGCTGGGCGGTAATGGTGCATGCCTTTGATCCCAGCACTCGGGAGGAGAGGCAGGCAGATCTCTGTGAGTTCAAGGCCAGCTTGGTCTACAGAGTGAGTTCCAGGACAGCCAGGACTACACAAAGAAACTCTGTCTCAACAAAACCAAAAAAAAAAAAAAAGAAGAAGAAGAAGAAGAAGAAGAAGAAGAAGAAGAAGAAGAAGAAGAAGAAAAAGAAAGAACACATTCAAGAATTCCAACTTTTGAGGCTCATCCTATGCAATCAGTGACAAGATAAGGACTAGCAAGCCTCCTCAGTCCTTGACTCATCAGCCCTGGACTGCAAAGGACATGCAGACAGTTCAAGATCCGTCTCAGGTCTCAGCACCTTTGCTGATGTGGCTTTTCAGGAGAGCGTCAGCCTCTGCGTGTCTGTCCCCACAGTGCAGCATTCTACCCCAGATTCCCACAGGGTACAGGGACTGCAGCGGGGACATCCTGTCCAAACAAGCCAGGAACTGCAGAACTCAGCTCCCATGCCTGCTTACAGCAGTGCTGGCTCCGGCTGAGGTGGGCTAGCCAGTGTGGAAACTGAGCCTTTCGCCATCGGGGGCCCCTTCCAGAACCCTGGCACCGGCTGTTCCCTGTGCTTCACCCTGGAAAACTCCAAAAGGCAACAAAACCTAGCCAACTGTAATAAGCTCTCTATTTCCTAAATGCAGGCAGAATGAGAAATACAGGGCTCCTTCATGTTCTCATTGTCTGAGACTAGACTTAGAAAATAATTCTAAGGCTGAGGAAAGAGGCATCAAGGGTAAGTGATGAGAATTATGACTAGCATGTTTCTGACTCCAGCAAACCCAGTGTGGTTTCAGTGTTACCATCAATGCTTACACATGTGGGTTCCTGAGAGTACAGAGGCCACCAAAGCTGGAATCTTTATCTCCTGACAAACCACTTATTCTGACATCTTCCTCCTCCACGGAACTCCGCAGTGTGTCTCTGTCCATGGAGCCTGGTTCCCTCAGGCACTGGGGCCTATGGCTCCGTCTCCTGTTGTCTGCCCTCCTTCAGTCCTTGGGTCCTTCGGCACCCTCTTGAGAGGGTCTGTAGAATGTCAAAAGCCGGACAAATGGGAGAGTAGCATACCAGAGGGGGCGGGGCAAAAAATGGAAAGACAGGGTGTAAGGCATTCCAGCCGTAGTTCACCTGTGTGCAGGATCAGTGGCTAGAGAATCTTCAACTAAAAGACCAGGGTTAACCACCCCAAATAGTTACCATTTCCTCATGGCAAGAACATAGGCAGCGTATGCATCAAAACATGATATGTAACCAATTCTTGTTATATCATTTATTAATCACTACTTATCAATTAAAAATAAAATGAAACTTTAAAACTAACAGAAGGTGGCTCAGTGGGTAAAGACGCTCACCACCAAGGCTGACAAAGCTGAGTTCGATCCCTGGAACTCGTGGAGGAAGGAAAGAACTGGTGCCTTCGAATTGTCCTCTGTTCTCCACATACCTGTTGTCACTTCCTCAGTAGTCCATCACTGAAGGAAGCCAGGACAGGAACTCAAACAGGGCAGGAACCTGGAGGCAAGAGCTGACACAGAGACCGTGGAGGGATGCTGCTTACTGGCTTGCTCTCTTATGGAACCCAAGACCACAGGCCAAGGGATGGCACCACCCACAATGAGCTGGACCTTCTTAGATCAATCACTGGTTAAGAAAATGCTCTATAGGCAAGCCGGGCGGTGGTGGCGCACGCCTTTAATCCTAGCACTCGGGAGGCAGAGCCAGGCAGATCTCTGTGAGTTCGAGGCCAACCTGGACTACCAAGTGAGTTCCTGGAAAGGCGCAAAGCTACACAGAGAAACCCTGTCTCGAAAAACCAAAAAAAAATAAAAATAAAAATAAAATGCTCTATAGGCTTGCCCACTTCCCCATCTTATGGAGGCATTTTCTCAGTTGGGATTCACTCCCGGATGACTCTAACCTGTGCCAAATTGATACAAAATTAGCCAGTTCCCATGCCATGGCTGATTGCATGTGTGCACGAACACACACACACACACACACACACACACACACACACACACACACACATGTATATGCATACATGCACACACATGATAGATAGAAAAATTTTAAAGTATTAGAAGACAGATAAAGGCCAGAATCAAATTCAGGCTGAGCTGTTGCAAGGTGAAACCATGGTAAAGCATTTGAGGCTTTATTCTGTCAGTGCTGAAAATCCCCAAGAGATGTTCTTACAGGAAAGAAACAGGGTGAGATGGTTGTTCAAGGTCAGTGATGAGGGTTAGCGCTTCAGCTCAGAGAGATTAAGAGGAAGGGACTGTTTGGAGGCTTTTGAAGTCACCCAGGTAAAAGAATGGTGGGCATCTAAGCTAAGACCAAGAATGTGCTGAGGATGGAGAGGCCACCAACGGTCAGCAGGTGTGGGAGGAGATGAGGCGCGATAGAGAAGCAGGGAACGTGGCAGCCTGGACCATCGGAGCTTCCCTGCTGTGTGGCTCCCCTTGGATCTGTGTGCTCTGACTACTGAGCAGTGAGGCAGAACATTTATTCTGACATCTTCCTCCTCCATGAGGCTCTGGAGAGTGTGTCCATAACATGGAACCTGGTTCCCTCAGACTCTATCTCCGGTTGTCTGCCTTCCCTCACCTCACCTCCTAAACACTTACGTTGTAATTAGTGCAGACACTGTGGGCTGGGCACCGTCCTTCGTCCTCTCCATCATCCACAGGTTTGTTGCTTCCTCCTTAACAACAGACATCTCTTTCTCTCCCCCAGACCTCAGCTCCATTTGTATCCACGACAAAATAAACAATAAAAATCCCTCAACGTTTGTTGGGTTCTCCTTTCACAGGAACCAGCACAGGAGTTTGTGGTGACCCGGGGATCCCAGCCCATGGCATCCGTCTAGGGGACAGCTTTACCCCGGGCAGTCTGATGCGCTTCAGTTGTGAAGCTGGCCACGTGCTCCGAGGATCTTCAGAGCGAACGTGCCAAGCCAATGGCTCCTGGAGTGGGTCACAGCCTGAGTGTGGAGGTAATGTATGTGACCCTTCTGCTTCTCCCCTCTGCCCTGCCCCAGCACTCCCGCCCCCAGACACACCCCAAATGCCCACCCTTGCGGGCAGTGGACACCAACAGACAGCTCACGTCCATTTTTATTAGTGACCCAAAAATAAATATGCTCACCCCTCGCATAAAAAAAAGCTAAAAGAGATTAAATGACCCCATAGATGATTAATTTTTCCTGTAGTTTAATTTAGTAAGCATGTGCTAAATGTTATGGTCTGTGTTGGAGAGACAATGGTGACCAGAACAGACCCACTGTGTGGTCTGAATGCCTGCATCCTCCCAAAATTCATATGGGTGAACTCTGATCACCAAGATAGTGGGTCCTCTGGGGAGGGCAGGTCATGAGGGGTAAGCCTCAAGTCAAGCTCTGATGACAGGGACCCAGAGTGTTCTGCCCTTCCTGCTATGTGAGGACACAGTGAGATGCCACCAGCCACAAACCAGAAGGCAGATTCTTGCCAGACGTGGAATCTACAGGCCTCTTCATCTTGGGCCTCAGCCTCCAAACAGAAAGTGAATGAATCTTCAGTTTTTAAAAGCTTAGTGTTGTGTTATAGAGGCCTGGACAAACTAAGATATGCATCTTGGTCAATCAGAGCTTGCAGGCCAATGCAGGAGATGCAGGATACTCAGAGGACCAAAAGAAAATAATTAATAAGGTTGTAAAATGGGCCTCAAGGATGTCTTCCAAGGCAGCACCAATAAAGGAAAGCCACTCCTAAATTTCTGGGGAGGGAATTCTATTTTGAAATATCTCTCCTAAATCCATCTTTTTGCAACTGTCCATGTGTCTGTCTCTTTCTCTCTCTCTCTCTCTCTCTCTCTCTCTCTCTTTCTCTCTTTCTCTCTCTCTCTCTCTCTCTCTCTCTCTCTCTCTCTCTCTCTCTCTCTCTCTCTCTCTCTCTCTTTTCTATAAAGCAAAGCCCTGAACTGTCCTGGTTCAGAGAGTTTTAACAACTTTGAATGATGTTGAACAGGAAAATAGAGGAGAGGGTGTGAATTATCTATGTAGGAAGGTGGGATTGGGACAGGGCCATGTCACTGCCAAGCATCGATGAGAACTCATGTGGAGTGAAGAGTCAGTCATTCAGTGTGGAATCAGCGCCAGATGGTCCAACCATGGTCTTGCCACATGATGCAGGCATAGAATGTTCTGGAATCAGGAGTGAGGCTTCACCAAATAGTGAGGAGGCGGGGCAAAGTGTGTGGGGCAGAGGGGGCTTGGCAGTGGTTATGGTTAATCTGGGCATCTAAGATGACCAAGGAAGGGGTGGGTTTGTAGATAGAGTGAGAGACAGTGAAATAGTGGTAGAATCCACAGATCATAGGATCAGACCAAAAATCAACAGAGAACTGGTCCGGGGGCAGGGTGGGGTGGGGGGCATGAGCTGGAGAGAAGAGGCAGCAGACAGGGCAGGAGCTGGAAGCTGAGGTGGAATGTTCCTGAAGAGCTAGGTGAGCTGTCAGGTCTGCCTTTTGTGGTGTGCTATTTGGATTCTGTAGAACTCTTTAGTCATATCAAGAGAGGCTTGAGATACCAGGAAAGTGCAAGGCAAGGGAGGATTCAGTGTTTCCTTAAACACCCCAATGGCCTGTAGCTCTTTTGATGACATTCAGATCCTAGGGTGGAGTCAGCCACGTCAACAGGGGGTCTGGTCAGACATCAGACAAGAAGGAATTGGACTGGAAGCAAATGTTGCAGGAGGACAAACGTGCATGACTCTCATCACCCTTCTAGGCTCTTCCAAATTCTAATTTTCGACCCTGACACCGGCTCCCTCCTCAGGCTCTCTTCAACTGTGACACTTACGCTATTATTTTACTTCGTATGTTTAGTGTGTGGATTTCTTAAGAACAGGCTTGAGGCCTGGCGGGGGCGGGGTGTAGCTACTTGAATAAGAGCCCTTGCTCTGCAAAAATGAGGTCATGAGTTCAAATCTCCAGCACCCACGCAAAAAGCCATGTGTGGCTTTGAGTGCCTGTAATCATAGCATAGAGGATCGAGACATGTGGATTCTGGGAGCTTGATGGCCAGTAACCACGCCAAAACATCAGGCTTCCAGTTCAGTGAGACCCTGTTCAAAGCAGTTAAGTGGAAAGTGAGAGAGGAAGCCATCTGACATCCTCCTCCAGCCTCTGCATGTATGTGCACGGGTGCAGACACCTGCACATTCCCATGTGTGCACTACACACATCCACCACCATCACCACCACCACCACCATAACCACCATCACCACCACCACCACCATAACCACCATCACCTCCACCACCACCATAACCACCATCACCTCCACCACCACCATAACCACCATCACCTCCACCACCACCACCACTACCACCACCACCTCCACCTCCACCACCTCCACTACCATCACCACCTCTACCACCAACACTACCACCTCCTCCACCACCACCACCACCTCCACCACCACCACTTCCACCACCATCACCACCACCACCATCACCACCACCACCACCCAGAAAGAACAAACTTCAGATCCTTGAGCCTGGGGAACATAACTTGTTCACTGTGTCCCAGGCTCCTTGACGGGACAAAAATCAGTTGGATGAATGGAAGGCAGGGCCTGTCTGCTGTGCTGATGATACAAAAATGACTTGTAGACTTTACTCTGGGGCTGCACAAATGTTGTTCATCATTACAAAATCAAATCAACTATTGGAACTAAACGCTCTGTCCTGGTGGGCACAAGTGACCCTAACTACATATCAAGTTGATGAATTCATAATTCAGAAAATTATTTCAACTGTCTAGCCAAGTGGGATTTGTTTACATCCTACAGACAAAGAAAGCTACAAAGAATTCTCAAACTATTTCAGCCATCAGAGTATTAGAAACTGACTTGGACCAGCAGGTCGTTCCTCAGTGACAGATCCCTGAAAGGAATGACCAGGGGGTCAAAAAATAAAGAAGATATGGAAGTTGGGGTCAGGGGGTCTTATACAAGCTGTCTATGCCAAGCAAGTTTATTAAGAAGTGCAGCATCTTATGTACAGTTTTAGGGGGTGGGGTGGGCAAAATGGGCAAAGTAAGCAAAAGTGATCCACAATGGGATGACGTCAACATAAAGCTAATCAAGCAGTGCTGCCTGAAGGGAAGATGGGAGCTCTCGAGTGTGCTAGAGTGGTCATGGCCTCGAGACTGATAACTGTGTCCCCTTAGAGGGGGAGAGTTGGGTTCTCAGGATGAAGCCACAGCTCCCCCAAGGCCCTGGCCCAGGTCGTTACTGGCCTTGCCAAGCAGATTCCTGGTTTTAGACAAATGTCCGTTCTCCATACATGTGGGCCTCAGGGAAAGCCTTGGTTTGCCTGGGTCCCAACAAAAACAATGTTGATATTATTGTGCAAAAACTTATATATGAAATGTAAAATAGACAAAAGAAATAGTAATTGTTTATTGTCATCAAGAGCCAAGATTTTCAGCATCTAATAATAAAGAAGTGGGAGGTGGCTTCCCATCTAGGAGTGTTGTGATACAAGTATAAGGAGCTGAGTTCAAATCCCCAGCGCCCACATTTAAAAACATAGCCAGGTATGGCTATACACATATAATCCCAGTGCTTCCGGGGGCAGAGAAAGGGGGATTGCTATGTCTTGCTGGCCACCACCTGGAGGGAGCCATGTGACTTCTAGAAACCACCCTAGATCCAGGTTCAGTGGAGACCCTGTCTCAAAGGTATAAGGTAGAGAATGATAGAGTGGGATACCCAACATTGTCCTCTGGCCTCTGCAGGTATGCAAGGGACACATGCTTCTGTGTGCATACATATACCTATACCATACTCACGCACACAATTCTTAAAGACTTTTCATTTTAAACTTTTTGTTTTAAAGACTGTTTTATTTTAAGGCAAACTCCTAACCCCCAAGTTGGACTGGCAGTGTCACTATCCTCTCTTGACATATTTCCAATTTAAAAAGTTACCTGTGCAGCCCAAACATCAAGAATCAATGACTGTCTGACCACGATGTGGACCCTTAGTGCTCTGCATTGTGATCTCTAAACCTGTTCTCCATTAAAGGGATCTAGGTTCTTGGGAAAAATGGTTACAGAGCTGGGTCAGGGACTATACAAAATAAACCTGGAATATTCCATCTCTCCAGCAAGGAACCCTTTGGGGTCATTTAAAAGAAACCCAAGAGCCATATTGAAGAAGCAACTTGACTGCCAACAGGAATAACAATAGCAGTGAATGCTAACATGCTCAGTATACTTAAATCCAGGAGTTCAAATGTTCCTAAATAAACTCACCTTTGAAGAATGCTAGGAGACAAAACTTGTTATTCTTATGCCTAATTAAAAGTGAGGGGAAAAAAAGTCCAGCATTGTGCCAACCTTTTTTTTTTTTTTTTTTTTTTTTTTGGTTTTTCGAGACAGGGTTTTTCTGTGTAGCTTTGCGCCTTTCCTGGAACTCACTTGGTAGCCCAGGCTGGCCTGGAACTCACAGAGATCTGCCTGGCTCTGCCTCCCGAGTGCTGGGATTAAAGGCGTGCGCCACCACCACCCAGCGTGGCAACCTTTCTTAATGAACTGTATTACAAGCTAAACCAGTATCTGCTGCTGAGGCCTAGGGCTGTGGTGATTCAGTTGCCGAGTTCTCACTTCTGGTTTTCTCTCCTGCTTTAAACTTCCCTTTCCATGGAAACCAAAGACCCAAGAAACAGATCGGCCAGAGAGAGAAAGATGCCATGAAACTGGGGGCAGTGGGGAGTCGGGAAAGATCTGGGAGAAGATGAGGGAGGGGAAACCAAGATCAGAATATACTGTATAAAAATACTTTTATTTTCAATAATAAATAAATAAAATTGAAAAATAAAAGATCAACCAGATCAAGAGCCCCATTAGCCAGCATCCTGGAGAAGCATCTAGAAGGAACCTTATGTAAATATGATCACAGACGGCAGGAGAAGGGGAATGAGGGCTGGAGGTGGCTGCCAGTGAAGTGTCTGCTGTGTAAGCACGAGAACCTGAGTTCTGGTCCTCAGCACTTGTGTAAAAGCGGGCATGGCTTGTGCTTATAGCCTTACTGCTATGAAAGGAGGCGGCAGAGACAGGCGGATCCCTGGAGCCCATCGGCCAGCCAGCCTAGCCAAATTGATGAACTCAGATTCAGTCAGAGACCCTGTCTCAAAAAAATAAGGTGGAAAGTGATCAAAAAAGACACCTGATGTCTACCTCACACCTCCACACACATGTTCACACATGCACAGGCACACTTGCACACAGGAATGCATACAAACACACACACAAAATAATTTTAGAAGTAAAAATCTTATACAGACCTGTCCTTCTTTTCTGTAAGGGACACAATCAGACACAAAAGCAGCGTGAGCTGTGTCCCCATCTTCAGGGTCCTGTGTGGGTCTTTGACTCAGGCAGTTGTGGTTCTGGGGAATAATGCATTCTTTTGCTTTCCCAGTGATCTCTTGTGGGAACCCCGGAACGCCAAGCAATGCCCGAGTGGTGTTCAGTGACGGTCTAGTGTTCTCCAGTTCCGTTGTCTATGAGTGCCGTGAAGGCTACTATGCCACGGGCCTGCTCAGCCGACACTGCTCCGTCAATGGCACCTGGACAGGCAGCGACCCCGAGTGCACAGGTGAGAGCCAGGGCCCCTGGGCTCTGTGGCAAATGGTAGCTCAGAGCACCCGGACCTTCTTGCTGAGTAAAGCTGTCCGTGGGCGTCTGGGGAAAATGACTGGAGTGGGAACGTAAGCCAGAATGTTAAGCTTACAGTCCAATAGCTTCTGTGTGTTGAGCATGTTCTGTGTGGCAGCCATGGAGCTAAGTGCTTCGTTTCCCGTGTACATGGTGCTGGAGTCTCACCCGCACCCGATGAGGTAGCAGTAGGTACCTACTCTCTGAGGGGTGGGTTTTAATAAGAAAAAATAATAGGCCGGGTGGTGGCAGCGCACGCCTTTAATCCCAGAACTCGGGAGGCAGAGCCAGGTGGATCTCAGTGAGTTCGACTGGTCTACAGAGCAAGATCCAGGACAGGCTCCAAAACTACACAGAGAAACCCTGTCTCAAAAAAAAAGGAATAATACATTTAATATTTAACAATAAGAATTAATATATTAAGTATTATATGTTATGTATGTAATTGTTGTATGTGTTAACATAGTACATAGTATATATTAATAAATGTATATGTATTTGACAGCTAAGGTTCAGAGAGGTTGATACAATATATCAGCATTATTCAGGCTCTAGCCTGTCCCTTGGGCTTTCCCTTTCCTCTCAGGACAAAGGCTCAGGTCTGTCACACTCTCTCCACTTTGAAGCTGCCACCACCCACCATCTTTCCATCCTTCCCATCCTCAGAACCATCTCCACCCCAGTCCAGCTCCTGAACATGGTGTCTGCATAGCTCCCCTTCCTTGACCCTTTCAAGGTACCCCAGACCCTTTTCCTTAGAAGGCCAAGTACTGTGGGCCCAGATGGAGGGAAGAGATGGACTGAGTGACCCTGACATTCTTTCTTTCAAAGTCAGCTCTGTGAGTTCAGACTCTATCCAAAATTCCATATTAAATACACAGATCACCAGGCATACCCGTCTCAATAACAAAACAGAGACCTCATTATTGCAGAGGTCCTAAGACCCTGCTTCTGGGCCATTTCAGCCTGAAAAAGTCTCCCAGGAAGACTATCATGCATCCCTAGGCAAACTGTCTTTTTGATCCATTAATAAACACATCTTGGGTTCTTCAGTCTAAAAACCCTCTTTGCCCAGAACCTCACCTACTTTAGGAAAAAAGTCCTGTGGTCCTTCCACTCAGAGGAGTGGGTTTGAATAAGAAGGGTGGCCACAGTGCATTTGGATGGCATGCATGGTATAGGCATGGAGAGTGGGCCTGTAGGTCGGCTGATACAGGGAAATTTGGCTGTGCCCAGTGGTGCCCAGGGCTTGGCTGGTCTGACAGTTCCTTCTTAGGTGGGTGCAGGAGTGATGGAGATGGATCAAGATGCTGAAGAGACCCAAGGCCTGGGCCAGGAGTGAACAGTGCTGTGTCTCTCTTACTCTAGTCATAAACTGTGGTGACCCCGGGATTCCAGCCAATGGCATCCGGCTGGGCAATGACTTCAGGTACAACAAAACTGTGACATACCAGTGTGTCCCTGGCCACATGATGGAATCACACCGAGTATCTGTGCTGAGCTGCACCAAGGACCGGACATGGAATGGTACCAAGCCAGTTTGCAAAGGTACACCTGGAGGCTGAGGATGTAGATGGGGGCCAAAGAAGATACACAAGTAGACATTAGCCTTGAGCATCCAGAAGGGAGGGGTGGCATCATAGCAGAAGTGGGCAAGGTGAAGACTGGTCCTGCACAGTGATTGTCAGGAAGCTGGAAGATACTGAGAAAAGGTCTGAGCCTTAAGCATCCTGGAGGGCTATATGATGGGAAAACAGAAATGTTATATATAAGATGGTGTGATGGGAGAATAGAAGTGTTATATGAGAGATGGATCAGTGTAAGTAAAAGATCAGAGCTGCCACGGATCCCTTCTAGTTCTGGCCCAGACTGCAGCTGATTCAGGATAGCCGGGGGTACTGGTGACAGCAATCAGGCTGGTTTCCCCCGGGGCAGCCCCAGAACTCAGCCTCCTCTGCTCTCCCCGCAGCTATCATGTGCAAACCTCCTCAGCTCATCCCTAACGGGAAAGTGGTGGGGTCTGACTTCATGTGGGGCTCTAGTGTGAGTTATGCCTGCCTGGAGGGGTACCAGCTCTCCCTGCCTGCCGTACTCACCTGCGAGGGAAATGGATCCTGGACCGGAGAGCTGCCTCAGTGTTTCCGTGAGTGATTCCCAAGGGCCTTAGGCATGATCTCCATGAGACCACACATTCCCCTTCCTGCTCACACGCATGTGTACACAGAGCTCTGCTACAGAAAGCATAGAGTCAGTACCCCCCTCCCTAAAGTGGAGATCTTTCTCAAGACACCATTAAAGCAGGAGGAAAATTTAAAGAAAGAATTGAGAATATTTTAATGGAGGCCTGAACTTAGACACTGTCTAAAGTCAAGTGGAAAGAAATGAAGTCAGAGGTAACAGCAATGTCCTCTGACCTGAAGGGTTGCTCACCAAGTGGGACAAGTACCCAAAGATGTGAGGTCATGTCATGCCAGAGACATGTCTTTCTTCATGGAAAAGACGTCTGGGGACTGCAGCTTTCTGTCGAGAGACTGTCCATTATCCACCTAGCCCAGCTGCGTTCTGATGAGCTCCAGTCCATTCCAGGACTCAGGTTTCCTGGGTTCCAAAAGAAGTAGGCTGCAGGATTCTAGGTGCAGCCCATGAGTGGGCTCTGGAAAAAATGTTCCAGCTTCATACTGCACACAGCAATAGGGTTTACCAGTTGTCCCCTTACTGTTATCCCTCAGAAATAATCTACATGCCCTGGCCACTGTTAGGTACCTGTGAAATTCTGCTCCACTTTGGGAACTGCCTTAGCATCGACAGCTTAGCATCAACAGCTCAGAAAAAAAAAAAAAACAGGGATGTTGTTTATGGTTACACCCATGACATTCTCAGGACACTAGGGAGACATGTGCCAGGGCACAGCCTCAGGGTGGTCTGGACTCAACTTTTCTTTTCCTCCTGAAACAAAGATCTGCATTGCCTTTAAATAATAAATAATCATACAAAAGGTGGAGGTGTAGCCCAGTAGCAAAGTTCATGCATAGTGAGTATGATATTCTAGGTTTCATCCCAAGCACACACCAAACAACAATGAATTATGGTCATTGTTTTTTTTAAAAAAAAAAAAAAAAAAAAAAGGAAAACCATACAGTAGCTGGGGAGATAACTCACTCAGTAAAGTACTTGCCTTGCAAGCATGGGAACCTGAGTTTGATCCCCAGAACCCACATTTTTAACAAAAAGCTGAGTGTGGTAGCAAGCATTTGCATCCCAGTACTAGGGAGGCAAAGACAGACAGACCCCCTGAGCTTGCTGGTCACCCAGCTTAGCATACTCGGCAAGGTCTAGGCCAGTGAGAGACTCTGCCTCAAAAAACAAGGTGAACCACACCTAAAGAATGACAGCTGAGGTTGTCCTCTGGCTTCCACATGCACACACCAGAATGCACACACACACACACACACACACACACACACACACACACAATTGTACTCTATTAAAAAAAACATGAAGGAAAAAACTTTCCAAACATAGCCATAGTTATAATGATATATGTTCCAGTTCTTATAAATGGTATTGGATCCTGACACATTATTTCATGACCTGTATTTGTTGACCGGCCACCAAGAGCTTTCCAAGCACCCATGTCTGTCAATACATACTGATCTGTGCACCATCATTTTTAATGGCTTTTAAAACATTTCTAAAGATTGATTTTTAAGTGTGTGTGTGTGTGTGTGTGTGTGTGTGTGTGTGTGTGTGTGTAAGCCGGAGTTGCCAATGGTTATGAACCACCTGACCTGGTTACTGGGAACAAAACTCAGGTCCTCTGTAGAGCAACATGTGCTCTTACTCACTAAACAGTCTCTCCAGCCCCCACTTTTGATGGCTTTAAAGAGTTCCTTGTTGCATATTCCCCAACCTATTTAACCTTCTCCTTTTGATGGGGAGTTAGGGTTATCTCCAAGTCAATCATGTTATAAGTAACTAAATAATAAAAATCCCTAAAAACAGCATTTCCTCATTCTTGTAGAAAAGTTCTAGAAGTGAGTGTGCTGGGCCAAAGGGTAGGCACTCTGTACTTCCTGACATGTGTTGTAAAAGGCCTTACATTTCCCACCAACAGTTATGAGGATGTTTTCTTTTCCTTTTTCTCCCCTATCCCTTTTTTTAAAGATTTCTTTATTATGTATACAGTGTTCTGCCTACATGCCAGAAGAGGGCACCAGATCTCATTAGAGATGGTTGTGAACCACCATGTGGGTTGCTGGGAATTGAACTCAGGCCCTTTTGAAGAGCAGCCAGTGCTCTTAACCTCTGAGCCATCTCTCCAGCCCCATTCCCCTCCCCCATCCCTTCTAGTTTTCTTGGTTGTTCACAATTATCCTCGATGATCGTATATTACCAACGTAACCATAAAGCACTCAACAAGGCAGCCTTGAAGAATAACAGGCAGTTATTGATGTCTAGCATTATTTGCTTCTTGTTCCTAAGAAAAGTGAGGAGGGGATAAACCATTCGTTTGATGGGAGCACAAGTCCTTAAAAAGCAGAGAAATCATCAATCTTTTCCCACAAACTTGGCCGTGTGTGTAAGTGCAGCAGGAAAGGCAGCTAGTTAGAGTCAACCACCATTCAGCCATCTAAAGGGCAGCTCCAAACTCCCACATCACCTGGACCCAGGGCCACCACACCCACTGTGGAATTCAGCCTTCAGTGGAACACAGCTTCGCTCTTGCTAAGAAGAGAAGAGCTGGGAAATAATATCGTGGCATCCTATAGAAGTGGAGATAGACTTACAGGAGAAAATTATTTAATGATTGGAGCCATGTGGGCATTGACTTTGCACTGTGCACGGCGTGTGTAACTGATGGAAACCAGAGGACACATAAGTGAAAATGAGGAGAATGTTCTAGATGGCTTGTTAGTTTTGTGGGGCTCAGTCATCCAGCCTCACCCAGGCTAGGCACACAACTCTACCGCTGAGCTACAAGCCCCACCCACCTCAATGTCCAAACTTCCTGTAACATTATTCCATTAATCAGAGGAGGCTAAGAAGCTCCCTTAGTGTAGGGATGAGAGGAAGCTTGTGACCACGCACAGGCAGAGTCCCCAAACACTTACCCAGGCATCCTCCAGTTTCCAGGGCTCAAGTGAAAGAAGCTAGACAGGAGGAAGGGAAGGAAGGTTCTAGAAAGCATCTTGGGCCCACCTTTGTGTCTCGTCTTTGCAGCCGTGTTCTGTGGAGATCCGGGGGTCCCACCTCGAGGGAGGAGAGAAGACCGTGGTTTCTCGTACCGGTCATCTGTGTCCTACTCCTGCCATCCCCCCCTGGTACTGGTGGGCTCCCCGCGGAGGTTTTGCCAGTCGGATGGGACGTGGAGCGGCACACAGCCCAGCTGCATAGGTAAGAGGGGCCGGAGGCAGTGGCCTGGCTGGTGGGCAGCTGTGATGGGGGGTTGAGTGATGGGACCACTTCCTCATCTTCCTGGCCTCACTTGTGGAGAAGGAGTCCTCCTCTGAACTCCTTGGAGCAGAGTGAGGGACAGCAAGAGCTAATGTACTGGGGAATGCAATGGCAGCTCAGGCCTCTGGGACGAGTGGAGGGCTCAGAAGGTGGGGTCCAGGGGCAGCTGTGGTCTCTTCCTTTGGCCTTCAGAGCAGAATGAGGTGGGCAGTGAAAGCGCCAGTGACCATGTGGTCTGCTTCTTTGTTTTGGTCATCCAGATCCCACACTGACCACGTGTGCAGATCCCGGCATGCCGCAGTTCGGGGTACAGAACAGCTCCCAGGGCTACCAGGTAATGAGCTCAAACTAGCCTTCCCGTCTCCTGTCCCTCCCCAACACCGTCAGCACCAGCGGCCCTGGGAGCAGCACAGGGAGAGTAGACCTCAGAAAGGGAGGGGGGAAGTGCTCCATGGAGCATCCTTCAGAAACGGAAGGTGCTGCTGTCCGTCAGCCAGGCTGATATGGAAGGTGGCAGTAGATGGAGCCATGAACAGTTCCCAGGAACCCTGAGTTGGGGCAGGATGTTTGTGGAAATACCAAAATAAACAAGACACCCACACACTCCAGCTACAAATAGGACTCATTTGGGCGGTGGGTGCCAGCAAGAGCTAGGCATGAGGCATTTTCCAGGGGGCCTTGCCATCTGCACATAGGTCCTGCACTTCTGTCTCAGAATGAGCCTTAGGCAGCCTGGGGGACACTGAGAAGAGCAGAGGAAGCGGGGGGATCAGGCCATGCTCAGGTCAGGACGGTTGGCTGGGGCGGCTCAAGATGGGTACTGAACTAACCTGGAATGATAGGCCAGAACCTGGTCATCTGGGGTAGTTTACTCTGTCTACCCTGTTCTCACCCAGAAAATATGAGCTGTCCCAGGTGCTGGGCATTCAGACGGGATGGAATGGCTGGGGCCCTGTTCTAACAGGCCTGCCTGGCAACAGCAACCACGCAAACTAGATCACGTCTAAGAGCGTGGAGTGCCACATGGTGTCCTGTGGAAGGAGGCAAACGGGTGGGTTGCTGCTTCAGAAATGGGAGTCAGGGAAGAGCCCTCTTAAGGGTGACATTTGAACTGTAGGCTTCAAGACAAGAAAGCCAGCCCTGTTCAGGCTAGGGCCACATTTCTGACTGAGTAAATGTCCCCTCTGCAGGAGCACTGAGGCAGGGAATGGCTGAGCAGAGGGAGGCCCAGGTGACAGGCCAGGCAGGGTGGGCTGAGGTACAGCAGGTGAAGGGAGGAGGTCAGAGGCCCACGCCTTGGTGCTGCCTGGCAAGGTCACACATACTCCATGGCTCAAAAGTCCCACACATGGAAACCCCCCAGAGACGCTCTCGTGCCTGTCACCAAGCAACAAGAAGAACTGTGTTATGCTCACAGGGTGGATTATTATACAACAGGCAACATGAATGAACCCCAGCTCTACATGACATGGGTGGGTCATAGAAACATACTATTGAATGATGAAGATGCTATGAAGATTAAACATACATTAGCACATATTCACTTATTTGGACATGTGTATAATATGTATGCTAGGATTTCTTTTGCAAGGCGAAGAAATTAAAAACACGGAATTCAAGATAGCAGTTACCAGAGAAGAGCTGAGGAATGGAACAGGGAGGGAGCTTATAGACAGGCACATGTGACCACAGTGTCCCAGCCCCCAGGTTGTGCGGTGGCTCTGCATCACGTCATAACTTTTGCAAAGACAGAGGCATGGATGTCTTGCAGGGCCTGAGGCCAATGTATGTATTCTGGATTCCATTCTGTCGTCAAAGGCAATGACTCTGATCCACTGTTTTAAAATGACCCTGGGGATGCTGAATCTGTGACAGAAAACATAGAGATTCGAAAAAGAAGCATGAAGCCTGTAGTCAAGGAGACCCCTGCTGTCATGACTGGGTTGAAAGAGGCGGGCAGCATTGTGGGAGAGTGGAGCCAGTAGAGCCTTCAGGATGCACTGTGTTCACCCTGGGCTTCCCTTGAGCTGAGAGGACCCATGACCGGATTGGGAGGTCAGGTGGAATCAGACTCAGCTTGCCGGTTTTGGTTCGGCCAAACTAGGCAGATAAAGGCACCCAGTTTGCTGAACCAAATGAGGAAGCCGAAGAGAACAGGTTGGGTGTGGAGGGAAAGGTGAAAAGAAGAGCCCTGCCTGGAGTCTGAATCTGAGCTTGTAGGTATAAGGACCCATGAGCAGTGGAGCTGGGAGATGCTACAGTCTGAGTTGCATTGTGGGAAACTGACCTGTCCATTAGGCCAAATGGACAGAAGATGCCAGTGGAGCCAGAGAGCCAGTGACTCTTGGAGGATAGAGGTGAGGACACGGCCAGAGGGAGAGGCAGAGAGAGGGCAGCGATTCTGTCTGACAGACTTTTCCAAAGCACAGATTCTCCAGGGGCCACATCCGAATGTAGAGTTTCACAGAAGGAAGGGACGCAGAAGTGATCGTTTAATTTTGCACAGTTCTTCACGTTTTATAAAATGCTTTCAACTCCACCATCACACTTGAATGTCACAGATTCCCAGTGTCATTCTGGCACAGCAGCCACCACCACCCCCACCTCTTTGTGCCCAGGGAGACTGGGGTTTAGTCTTCCATTCAAGGGGGAAATGGGTGTCACGATTCCACACACCTTAACAGTGCCCAGTAAGGGCACTGATCTGCCACACGGCATACTTGCCCCCAAAGGACCAATGAGACTCAGCCAGACACAGAAGCTCCATGGTGCTAACAGAGGCAACAGCCTGAGTTGGCGTTCTCTCCTGGGGAGTCAGCGACTGCTTACCTGTGAAGCTCCACCAGCAGGAAGATGACGTGGGCCCCTTCTGTCCTTGCTGCAGGTTGGAAGCACAGTGCTCTTCCGTTGTCAGAAAGGTTACCTGCTTCAGGGCTCCACCACCAGGACCTGCCTTCCCAACCTGACCTGGAGCGGAACCCCACCTGACTGTGTCCGTGAGTGCCACCCTCACCTGACCTCCACGCCTCACCCACTGGCCCAGGCTGGGGTGGTGGGATGTGCTCCCATCGAGACCACTGTTGATCTCTCTATAGTACCTGCATCTCGGAGTCTCACAGATGTTTCTGCACAAAAACCTTTCTGGAATTCAAAGGTCATCCTTATGCCTTAGCAAAGAATAAGCAATACAGAGCCAGCGAGAGCAGAGAACTACGGAGGCAGGGTCGTGGAAACACTGCAAACATTGGGTTCATTTTCTCAGTGTTGCAGACCCAGGTTTCCCGTGACTGGTTAAGCCATCATGCTAGGATATTCCTAGAGACCTGGAGTATAGGTTTGCAAAGAGGTGAAGGATAGGGAGCCAGGCATGAAAGGGTAGAGGTGGAAAGGAGCAGCGTTCTACTGAGAAACAGGGGTTGGAGGAGAGGCCCCTCAAATATATCTGTCCCATAATACTCAAATCCCAGATTCCTTGGGCCTAACATTGTCTTTGCTCTCACCTAGCCCACCACTGCAAGCAGCCAGAGACGCCCACACACGCCAACGTCGGGGCACTGGACCTGCCATCCATGGGTTACACACTCATCTACTCCTGCCAGGAGGGCTTCTCGCTCAGGGGTGGCTCTGAGCACCGTACCTGCAAAGCCGACGGGAGCTGGACAGGCAAGCCGCCCGTCTGCCTGGGTGAGCGAGACCTCTCTAGGGCGGAAGCTGGGGAGGAAGGGCTGGCAGGTGCTGTACTACAGCCAGGAGGAGGAGAAACCCTGCTTCTGATTGGAGTGTTGCAGAGACTGGAGACCACTTCAGAACAGCTCACACAAGCCCATGTCGACCCCACCTCCTGCCTTCACTTAAGCAAACACACGCCATCCCTTTCACTTAAGCAAGTACACACCACACTGTCCCACCCAGCTCCTTCTAGCAGGCTGGAAGAACACATGTCTTTATCCCCGCCTCCAGTTCGTCTTATTATCACTCTGCCATGCCTGACCTGGCCATGGAGTGCTTATCCTAAAGGAATTTACAGTAGGCACGTCATTATCATGTTACAGGCATGATCTGTGTCCCAGCGGCACCTGTCAAGTGTCTCCAGGCCCATGAGGGTAGAAGTGGGGATAAAGACAGTTTAGGAGGAAAGAGAAAACACCGCCAGGATTGGGGGTGGGCTAGAGAGCTGAGAGGAAATCCCAGAGCACTGGCCACCAGCCCCATGCCCTTTGTAGGTCATTTATACACACACACACACACCTCTCCTGCGTTTGTACAGGGAAGGAAGGCTTTTCCTGAGCATGCCCTTTGGGCTGTGAAGCCCAGGCAGGGAAGGGTTTCTAGTCTTCCTCTGGCAGCTGGCTTCTGTCCATCAGCCTTGATGCAGCTTTCTACAGCCTCTACTCTCCTGACGTAGTCGGAAGAGTCCAAAGCAACACCTCAATGAGCACGTTCCCCCAACCTCAGAAAGGCGGCCATCATTGTTTTCCTGCAGACTGTGGACCAGAGACTGACCCTGTCTCCTCCCATTCTCTTTCCCCAGCAGAGGTCCGGCCCAGTGGGAGACCCATTAACACTGTGCGCGAGCCTCCACTCACCCAAGCCTCAGGTAGGCAGAGTCCAGATCTCTGGCTCGTGAAACCGGTGCTGCCTCTGCTGTGCCATTAGCCAGCTTCAGGCTCATAGGTCCCATACCGTAAGGGAGGAATGGAAACCCTCCGTGGACACCAAGACAGTTCCCTGCCAACTCCTAAGCCAGGCTGATGTCAGGAGGAGTGAGCCTTACAGGGAATGCTTCAGCAAAAGAGGAAGCCAAGGTCCCTAGAGGAGTGTTCAGAGCCCTGGGCTCTGGAACCACTGGGTACGGCAGCCCTTCTTGGCACAGCACCCACCGGTGTGTGGTCACGAACCTAGAGACCCAGGAAATGCTGAGGGAGCTTCCTGGAAACTGAGACCTCTTTAAGACAGATAGTATGTCATTAAGAGTGTCACATCCAGAACTGGACACGGAACTACAGGTGCAGCTTGACCAGCGCAAAATTTTCTACCAACTTTGATGTCCTGTTTTGGACCTTCTCCTTTTCTTTGCTGTGCTTTTTAGCTTTCCATTACTATAACAAATATCATATCCAATTGAAATTGTGAAGACAAAAGGTTTATTTTAATTCACGGTTCTGGTGGTGTATCTATGGCTGATTAACCCCGAAACTTTGAGACTGTTAGTGAGGCAGTAACTATCATGACGGGGGCACACTGTAGAGGAAGCCTATTCACCTCACCACTGGATGTGAGGAACACAAGAAGACACAGTGGCTGGGCCCACCATTCCCTTCAGTGTTATTCCCACCGGCCTAACACCTCCTGCCTGGCCCCAACTTCTGCAGCTCCACTGTCCCCCAAAAGTGCCAAGCTGGGAACTCAGCATCAGTAGTGAGCTTCTGTGGGAGCATTACAGATCCAAACAGTGGGGTGCACTGGCATGGTGTTAAAGTTCCACAGATTTGGTTCAGTCCCTCTTTCCCTCATGACTCGATTCCTCCTCCGACTTCCTCTCTCTTTCCCCGGAAGTCCCGCCTATACCTCCTGCCTAGCTATTGGCCATTCAGCTTTCTATTACACCAACCACAGCAATACATCTTCACACAGTGTACAAGTATCCCACAACAGAGATTGCTTCTAGGTTAGAAATGGGGGCATGTGTCCTGTTTTCCTTGCAGCTCTAGGCTCCCAGTCTGGTGCACACCCATGGAGATTCTGGGTGTGCTATCCCAATCTCTGTGAGTTCCTAAGTGCATCAATTGTGTTGATTTAGAGGGCCTTGTTTACTTGTTTGCCCTCTGGCTCTTACACTCTTTCCACCTCCTCTTCCGTGGGGCTCTCTGAGCCATGAGGGGAGGGATGTGGTGGAGACCTCCCGTTTGGGGTTGAGTGTTCCAATGTCTCTCACTCTCTGGTTAAGGTCTGGCTGTGGGTCCCTGTATTTATTCCCATCTGCTACAGGAGGACGCTTCTCTGATGATGGCTGAATAAGGCAGTGATCTATGAGTACAGCAGAGTGTCATCAGGAGTTATTTTATTGTCACATTTTTTTTTTTTTTAGAACAGTAGTGTTTGGTTTTACCGCAGGTCCTTGAGCTATCTAGTCTCGGGTTCTTGCTCAGTGAGCTGTATAGGTGTTGTCTTCAGCAATTACACCTTGCCATAGGTTTGTGGGGGGCAACCTATAGTCTTGGCAACAGCCTGGATTATTTGAGGATTCCAATGGGACCCCTTTGGCCAACAACTCCCAGTCCTGGAAGCTTCATTTGGACACAAGAGATGGCCAGTTGGGGCTCTGTCTCCCCCATTATTGGGCAGTTTCATTTAGATCACCTTCACATATGTGTGTATTTTGGGAAACTTCTGTTGTATTATTAGATTTCCACACTACCCCTCAAATGGTCCTTAATTTAGCTGTCTCTCCCGCATTTCCTCTTTCATCCCCCTCTTCCCCAACCTACGTGGTCCTCAGATTCCAGCCTCCCATCCATCCATAGCTATTTATTCTATTTTTTTCCTGGGGAGATCTGTCTGTCCCCCTAATTCTAGTCCCTTACTCTATACCTAACCTCTGTGGTTCTATGGATGGTAGCTTGGTTATCATTGACCTAACAGCTAATATCCACCTATAAACAAATACTAATAATAACTAACAAGTACATGTTTATAAAGCACAATATGAAGTTATGTTGTGTATATATTATAATATAATTGCATGAAGCTAATTAACATACATCACCTCACTTAGAACATTTAAAATATACTCTTTAAGCACATTTAAGATATACAGTATATTATCATTAACCATAGCTGTGACACTGGGCAGTAGATCACTAAAGTCCCTCTTGCCCAGCTAAGACTTTGTTCCCTTTGGCCATGCATCTACACCCCCAATCCCACTTCTCCCCACTCTCTGCTTCTAAAGTTTGACATTTTAGCTTGATCTGTAAATGATAGCTCTCAATAATCTTTCTGCCTCGGACTTATTTCATATAGCATCATGTCCTCCAAGTTCAACCATCTTATCACAAAAGAAAAGATTTTCCTTTTTTAGAGATGAATGACATTGTATTGTTTGGTCCACTTTCTTTATCCATTCACCCACAGATACTGCAGTTGTCATAGTTTGGCATCTGCAAGTAGTTGTAATGACCGTGGACATGAAGATGTCTCTTTGGTATGCCAGCTTCAGTTTCCTCCACCTGTCCACTCTAAGATACAAGAGGATCACACGATCACCAGGGCACCCTACCATCACCCCCACTTCAGACACTCAGGAAAGAAGAGCTCTGTGTATAAGCTAGGATCAGTCACCAGATGATCCTGGCTGTCCCAGCAACGTTCAAAGTCTAACTCATGTGTTCCCCAATCCCTCCAGTTCCAGGAGATGTCTTTGCCAAGAATTCTTTGTGGAAAGGAGCCTATGAGTACCAGGGGAAGAAACAGCCAGCCATGCTTAGAGTGACTGGCTTCCAGGTAGCCAACAGCAAGGTCAACGCCACCATGATCGACCACAGTGGGGTGGAGCTGCACTTGGCAGGTAAGGAAGCAACTGTGTCTGTGAAAGCAGGGCAGGTGTAGGGGTGGCCGGTGCACATCTCAGGCGGGATGAGTCTGTGTCACTACCTCACAGGGTCAGGTGGAGCTCAGACCGGCCTGGTGGTCAGGGAAGAGTAGGTACCTGTTCCTCCTGCCCACGGACTAATGACAACCACAGCGACTCAAACACATGAAGAGATCCCTCAAAGAAAAGAGAGATAGCCTGAAGACTGAGCCAAAGGGAGAAGCAAAGATGTCCCAGCAGTCAAGTCCAGTCAATAAACTAACGAAAAAATACTTTCAATCATAATCAGAATGAGAAAAGCAAATACAGAATGTGATTTCCCACCAATTCCATCAAGGTATAACCCTTGATGATAGACCAGCTCAGTACTGACAAAGCACACAATCGACCAGCCATTCCAGGGAAAGGCTGGGCAGTTCCTAACAGAAACCTTGAAAATCATTGTATTCATTAATTATTTTGCCATACCAAATTAAAATGGAGAAAGTTTAAAATTTATAAGATTATATACAATGTTCACTTTAGAATTATATTTATATTACAAAAGACTAGAAACAGAGCATTTCCCGGGGATAAAATGTAAGTGGTTTCATTATATCACATCTACAGGATAAAATATACCAATTTGGGGGCTGAGGGAGACTGCTTAGTGGTTAAGAGCACTTGCTGCTCTTGAACAGGACCTACCTTTGGTTCCCAGCACTGGCATGAAGGCAGCTCTTTCTGGCCTTCACAGGTACCTGCACATGTGTGCACACGCGAGCACACACATATTTTAATAATGTCAAATGAAACTTTAAAACAAATACCAGTTTGGGAATGAACATACTCCATCAGAATACGTTTGTGCCTCCAAGTTTTTGGTTTTTGGTTTTTGGTTTTGGTTTTTTGTTTTTTGTTTTTTTGTTTTGTTTTTTTGTTTTGTTTTGCTTTGTTTTGTTCAAGAAGGGATTTCTCTGTGTAGTTTTTGGTGCCCGTCCTGGATCTCACTCTGTAGAGCAGGCTGGCCTCAAACTCATAGAGATCTGCCAGGTTCTGCCTCCTGAGTGCTGGGATTAAAGGTGTGCACTACCACCGCCTGGCCAAAAATCATACTTTTAATCACACATAGAAAAATAGAATCCCTATCTAGTAGTTCAGTTATCAAGATTCATCTTCACATTCTTGCACACACCCATGTTCAACCACATACAAACACGTTCTGTGCTTATGCATCGGTAGGTGTGCAGGGGACATGTCCCCCAGCATCCACACACACATTTCACACATGCCCTTGGCACCCACAGAGGTGAGTTTTGAGATCTTT
This sequence comes from Peromyscus eremicus, assembly GCF_949786415.1. Lineage (NCBI taxonomy): Eukaryota > Metazoa > Chordata > Mammalia > Rodentia > Cricetidae > Peromyscus > Peromyscus eremicus. The sequence continues at coordinate 139,829,541 of NC_081417.1, forward strand.
CAGAGGTTCAAGTATAACCTACTTTCTTTCTCCAGGAAATTATAAGAAGGAAGATTTTCGCCTCCTGCTTCAGGTCTACCAGGTCACGGGGCCTGTGGAGAGCTTTGTGAACAAGTTCAAAGACGACCACTGGGCATTAGATGGCCACGTAAGTGCAGCAAATTGGTCACCACCAGGCCTTGTACCCTACCCCCATTCCCAGATTGCTGCGGGGAAGGGATGACAGGTTGTGGGAACTATTGAGGTCACATGGAAACCTGGGAGTCTTGAGAGCAGGACTAGCAGCCAGGGAGTCCTGGTCAGCTAATGGAGTGGACAAAGGGGGGATAAAAGAGGCTTGAAGACTCAGAGTCAAGGGTTACCGTGTCTGAGAGGGATATGTGAGCTCCGCCATTGAACAGGAAGCAAGAATCAGGGGTCAGGGTATGAGAGCGAAGGCCGTAGTGCAGTGGGTATGGGCTGGAAGAAGGTAAATCCCCAGTGACTCCCTGAGATGTGTGCTCAGATTTGAGATGTGGACTGGGCCTTATTTAGCACAGCTGCAGAGGCCAGGACACAGAAGAGAGAGGTGGGAATCTCTTTATATGTCTTCGTGGGAAATACACACCTTGTAGAACATTCACGAAGGAATACCAGTCCCTAGAGATGATCTTGTGCAGGTACCTTCTGAGTTCACAGTGGGAGGAGGGTCAAGCATGGACTTCACCTGCCCCAGCTCCCACATGACTGTCCTTGATCCCTAGAGGGAAGAGAGTGAATGGGAAAAGAACACGAGGTCTAACAGGCTGGAGTAGTAGAGCTGAGGAGGCCTCGCTGGTGGAGCATCATGGCTGAGAGATTCTGCTTTGTAAACCCACGTGGAGAACCAAGTGACTCCTCCAGGGGCCGGCACCTGCAGTTAGTTCCCTGATGTGCCTAGGGTGCCTGTATGTCCCTGGTGTTCAGTACCAGTCTTAGCAGCAGTTTAAATGCTGAGAGGGAAAAATGGATTCAACAGTGCCAGGGGGAGAGAAGGAACAAGGGTCTCCACCGTGCCAGAAGGATCACCAGATGTAAAAAGGGGAGGGTCGAAGATGGGACTTGGAGTGAGGAGTGCAGGCCAGGAGAAGATAAAGGTCAAGGGACCAGGAGCAGCTGACAACTGGGGTCCCTTCTACAGCCATCCAGGGTCTGTCTGAGGGAACAGATGAAGCCACCAGACAAAGAGCACCCTAGGCCTGGAACATGGCTTTGAGGGGTACACCTGCAGCATCCTCAAAGCATACTCCAGCTGCTAAGATGACAGGTCGTGATAGGACACCAGGAGGGTCAGGTGCAGGCGGGTACAGACAGGTTATGTCCCAGCCACCTCATAAAACAACATCCTCTGGAACTGCCAGAAACTCTCCAAAATGTGTTCACTCTGTGGGGCTCATTTCTCTCATAGTTCTATCAGCTCTGTGGCGATCCACAAGTCGGTTTTCATCACAAAGGAGAAAGAGCTCACATGTTGTTCGGATCTTAGATGGTCTTTTAATAAAAAAAAAACTCAGAGCCAGATATCAGGGTGAAAGCTGAAAAATCAGAGAATCATAACAGCCAACCACTAGTTCTTACCTCTACGAAATCCTCTTCCTAAAGAGAGTGAGTTCTTGTTTCTTCACACCTTATATAACTTTCTCTGCCCCGCCATACTACTTTCTGGGATTAAAGGCGTGTGTGCTTCCCAAGCAAAGGCATGAGATCTCAAGTGCTGGGATTAAAGGTGTGTGCCACCACTGCCTGGCTCTGTTTCTCTCCTATACTGGATCAATCTCATGTAGCCCAGTGTGGCCTTGAACTCACAGAGATCCAGACAGATCTCTGCCTCCAAGTGATAGGATTAAAGGTGTGTGCCACCACTGCCTGGCCTCTATGTCTAATCTAGTGGCTGGCTCTGTCCTCTGATCCTCAGGCAAGTTTATTAGGGTACACAATATATCACCACACTCACATGTGCCCAAGACCTACTAAAGATGGCATCGAGGACGTCACTGTGTCACTCAGGACCTCAGAGTATGGCATACATGCCATTCTACAAACTAGAACTGAAGCACGAGGTGGTGTGAACAGTAGAAACCAAAGGACAAGGACAGTGGCTTAGGCCTCCCATCCCAGTACCTGGGAGACAGAGGCAGGAGGAACAAGAGTTCATGGCCATCCTTGGCTATACAGAAGTTTGAGACCTGCCTAGGCTACTTGAGATCCTGCTTCAAAAATCCAGAAAAAGAAAGAGAAAAAAAGAAAACATTTTTTTTTCTATCTCACATCTAGTAGATGTCCCTGCTCTGCCAACTGAGACAAACATGTCAGCTATGCTCTGGTCTGGTAAAAGCTCCAGATTGTTCTAGCATGTCTTACCCCCCCTCCTCTCTCTCTCTCTGTCTCTCTCTCTACCTACCTACCTCTCTTCCCCTCCCTTCCTCTCTCTCCCTCCCCCTCCCCTCCCTCCATCCCTCTCTCTGTCCCCCCTCCCTCTCTCTCTCCTCTTCCTCCCTCCCTCCCTCTCCCCCTCTCTCCCTTTCTTCCCCCCTCCCTCCCCATCCCCGCTATCACAGGTCTCCTCAGAGTCTTCAGGAGGCACCTTCGTCTACCAAGGCTCCGTCAAGGGCCAAGGCTTTGGGCAGTTCGGCTTTCAAAGACTTGGTAACTAGCATGTGTCCTGGGAGGGTGAGCTCAGGGGGCAGGGGTGGAGCTGTGTTCTGGGGAGAGAAGGAAGCTGGTGAATTTCTCCACCTGAGAAAGGGTTTCTTAGACTCAGAAAAGCTGTGATATCGCTCCAAAAACAGACCCTAGACCTGACACTCAGCCCTGGGCTGCTATACTGGCCACTGGATACCACAGGCGTCACCCCTACCCAAAGGACCAGGCAATCCCTGAACACCCCTACATGAGCTATCAGGCTGTCCTTCCCTAGAATGTCATTTCTTTCTCAGCATTTTCCCAGGAGGCTGGGATTATCCTTATGTCACAGACAAGAATCCCAAACACCAAGGCACCTTCTCCTGTTTGTCCTGTCTCAGACTGGGACTCTGCGTGCTTGAAAGTATTCAAGGAAAAATCCTCATTCCAGACATAGGCCCTGACCCAAAGACTCTGGATCATGTGGGATAGGGTCCTACCTTCTTGGGAACAGTAAAGAAAGAGCCAGGAGGCCATCATGTGTCCTCGAAAGCCACCTCTGTATCCTACACACCATGACCTCCTACCCCCAGGGCCCCTGCCTACCAGCCAATCCATTCCCTTCTCCAATGGCTCTCACCTCTAGAAAGTTCTCTCTCCAGTTAGCTCAGATCTACTCCTGGCACGCCTCCCTCTCCACGCCTCCACACAATCATCTCGGCTTTGCCTTCAAGGGCTCCAACATGCAGCAGCTCTTACACCTTCTGAGACGGTCCCAGAACCCTGAGTCAAGCACTAGGAAGACCCCAGCACACAAAGTTCCACAGCCAACTCCCTGTCCCTCACTGACCCCTAGCCCCTCAGTTAGGTGGCCCTTCAGAAGGAGTCAATGGAGTGAGTTGTGAAGCTTCATACCTCCCACCTCACTCCAGCCATGGCAATCCAGCCTCATAGTGAGATTGTGTGTGTGTGTGTGTGTGTGTGTGTGTGTGTGTGTGTGTGTCGTGGCTTCATCTGAAGAAAGTTTTCATCTGGTAACAGGCTTTGATGGCCAGGAAAAGTGTAGAAACTTCCAAAGAACTGCATCCTTTGAAGGTCGTGTTCATAGATAGGGTTTCAGGTTCATCTGCCTGCTGTTTTCCGTGGGGACCCCCACCCCCACCCTGCCTGCATCCTCCCCCCCTTCCCCACCCCCACACAGTCCTTGGGACACAATGTGACTGGCACCGGTATCAGTGGCCTCCAGGGAGCTATCTGCTAGTGTAAGGCAGGCAGCTGAGGTCTGGGCACGGGCGTCTGTCTGCCAGCTGAACTAGAGCATGTGACAGTACCTGATGCTCTGCTGCGGTGCAGAGTGGCCGGCAGGGGGAGCATCACCTCCAGGTGAGTCTGTGACTTGAGTGTTATGCGTTGGCACTTTGCAGACCTCAGGCTGTTGGAGTCAGACCCCGAGTCCATCGGCCGCCACTTTGCTTCCAACAGCAGCTCAGTGGCAGCTGCCATCCTGGTGCCTTTCATTGCCCTCATCATCGCGGGCTTCGTGCTCTATCTCTACAAGCACAGGTACTGTGAAGGCAGAGGCTGGGGAGCGCAGCTGTGGACCCAGCCCTAGTACCCTGAAGGCAGACCCAGCCCTAGTACCTGAAGGCAGAGGCCAGGGAGAACAGCTGTGTACCCAGCCCTAGTACCCTGAAGGCAGGGGGGCCAGGAAGAGCAGCTGTGGACCCAGCCCTAGTACCCTGAAGGCAAGAGGCTGAGGAATGCAGCTGAGTACCCAGCCCAGCCCAGCCCAGCCAGCACCTCCTGACCCAGAAGAATGTAACTTTCTAAAAGGGGGAAGAAACCCGCTCCTCTCTTGCCTTGGACCCTGTGTCTCGCCCTTTAGTTCAAGGTCACTGTCTCTTATTCCCAGGAGAAGACCCAAAGTTCCATTCAACGGCTATGCTGGTCACGAGAACACAAATGTTCGGGCCACATTTGAGAACCCCATGTATGACCGCAACATCCAGCCCACAGACATTATGAACAACGAGGCGGAGTTCACAGTCAGCACAGTGTGTACTGCGGTATAGCCCCCAGGCCTGGCTGCTACTGCCACCGCCACCGAGAGCCCCGCCGCCAGCAGCCGGTGAGATTGAGGGCTGGAGGGTGGGAGACAGACTGGTCGCAGGGGGCACAGGGGCCTGTGTATGCCTTGCTCCTGCATATATGGACACTCCCACACCACAGGCACAAAGAGCTGGCCACTTGCGTTAGGACACTCATTGCCAATGAGAAAATTGAAGTTAAGCACATGAACATTAATGAACTTGATCAAGACCACACACCTAAGAAGAGTGGGTCAGAATTTAACCCCCAGTTGTAAAGTTTATAAACCCCAGTTGGAAAGTTTACCCACAAGGGTTTGGGGGCTGGGGAGATAGCTCATGAAAGCTCTCACCACACAGGTTGAAGGCCGGGGTTCAGATTCTCAGGGCTCACATGAAAGCCAGGTGGATGTGGCAACTGCCTGTAATCCCATTGCTTGGGAGGCAGAGACGGAATGTCTGGGGCAAGCTGGCTGCCAGACTAGCTGATGTGTGAAGATACCAAAGTCAGCATCTGGCCTCCACACACATACATGCCTGCATGAGCACCTCACAACGTGTGCCTATGCAAATGTTAACATGCAGGCACAGCACGTGTGCATGCACGCACACACACGCACACACACACACACACACACACACACACACACACACGGTGGGGGAGGGGTAATAAATGTTCTGCCATCGCACACTCCCTACATGTGCCCATCCCCAGTTTGAGAAGACTAAAAACCGAAGGCAGAAGATGGACCCAACTGATGCCTTTCCTTTCTTCTTGCTTGGCTTTGCCTCTTTGTCCCGCCCACTTCTGTTCCCACCTCACCCCACCCCTTCCTCTCCTCCTCCAACCTGCTGTGGTCTGTTGGTTCCCAGCTCCCCAGGGGGCAGGAAGGAGCTCCCCTGAGCACAGTGCCCAGTGCCCAGTGCCCATCTTCGTCTGTCCCTCCGCCTACGTCTGCCACTGCTGGGACTCAGGCCCTGGCCCGCCCTGCCGCCATCTGTGCTCGCCACCCTGGAGAGGACCCCCCTATGCCCTGGCTCGGGGCAGTAAAGGAAGAGGGGATGCGGATGGAGGAAGGCAGTTCATGGATTAAAACAGCAGAGTGAATTGTGGGCGTGCGCCCAAGCACACACACAGAGCCTCTCCTTCACTGTGTCCCGTGGAAGAGAACACAGAGGCTTAAAAAAAGGAAAGTGTGTGTGTGTGTGTGTGTGTGTGTGTGTGTGTGTGTGTGTGTGTGTGTGTAAGATGCCCTGGACACTGTTCCCCACAAACACAGAAGAAATGCTGAGGGAGGCACCATTACCTCTCAAACCAACATGTCCCTCTCCCCTGTGTGGGGACACGGAGAATGACTAAGTAGGACACATCTCATGGTAGGTAGTATGCAGAAGCCACCTGTCTGCAGGGGTGGTTCCATTTGCACAACGACAACAACGATAACTTGGAAGAAAGGTGTGGGGGAGGGGAGGCGGATCTTCAGACATAGTTTGGTGATTCAACTTTTTTCAGCCATAATGGCATCAAGTTCTACACCCAGTGAATTAAAAAGTCATCTGGGTCCTGGGCACCTTTGGAAAAGAAGGGTAAAGCAGTGTCAGGGTTGGGGCATAGAACAGGAATCTGACCAAGAAGCCCAGGGTCACATCCGGCTGTCAACTGACTAAGAGAAGAGAGAAGACTCTGGACCAGAGCAAGGCAGCCCTGGCTCCCACAAGGTGGCGGCCGCTGCTTAATGATTTATTCTCTGTGCCTGACTCTTTCTGTGGTATTTCTAGTTCCTAAAACACCACCAAAGCAGGACTTTTGACTCCCATTCAGAGGTCAGGGAAGATGGAGGCATGAGCCACAGCATTTGGGTACAGCGGAGGCAAATATGAATCTCTCTGACCACGAAGTCTACTGCACTCTACTGCACCTGCTGCCAAAAATCCCAGGGCTACAATGGGCACCCAAGACAGGAAGGCAGAGGAATCTCCACAGGAGGATGCTTGTGTCTAATCTAGGCTCTCCTGTCTGTGCCTGGGCAGCACCAGGTCAAGGACCCAGTACCCCAGCCTCCTGAATTGGTGCTCGACTTTCGGCTTCCAACAGCCCACAACCATAGCAGAGGCCCTGGCAGCTCCTTAGTCAAAACTGAGAGAAAGTCATCCTCTCTCCAGTCCCTTGTAGGTGGCTTGGATTCATTTAGACCAGCGGTTCTCAACTTGGGGGTCAAATGACCCTGTCACAGGGGTCACTTAAGACCATCCTGCATATCGGATATTTACATTACGATTCATAACAGTAGCAAAAGTACAGTTATGAAGTAGCAACAAAAATAATTTTATGGTTGGGGGCCACCACAACGTGAAGAACTGTATTGAAGGGTCGCAGCACTAGGAAGATTGAGAACCACTGATTTAGACAATGTCACTGTGTTTAGGTCATTAATGAACTCCAGATGAGTGTGGTCGGGAAGCTCGTGAGTTTAGAAATCAACATGATGACATTTAGAGTCACTTTCTCTGTCCTTGGGAAGATCCCTATGAGAGTGCACCCCTGCTTTCAAAGGGATGCCAGCCTCAGATGTTTATAGGGCGTATTGAAATAACATAGGATGTGTGGGCGTGGCGGGGCAGAGCCCCGCAGCTCTCACGCCCCCTCCAGGGTTGGAACAGTTAGAAGAGCTGAATGACAATGGGCTGAAGTAAGGGGTGTCAGTTTCCAGCAGATGCGTTGAAGACTTCGAGGGTCCACCCACTCCTGCCCACCCACACTCTGGGACTCAGCATCCCTGCACCGGGTGGGAGAGGACCAGTCTAGACCGATTTGCTCATGCTCATTCTTTTCTGCCCCTGGTAAGGAATACAGGGGTTTCTCGGCTCCTTCCCCCTACTTCCTCACAGCTGACCCAGTGCACTCCCCCGGCCCCACCCTCTCCTTCCCCTGTGTGTCCTTAGAAGGTCCCTGGAGACACTCTAAGGAGCACCTGCTGTGTGTCATCCTCTTTGGCCTTGGGCACTTTCTCTTCAACCCCAGAGGCTTGGAAGGGGACCAGGCAAATTAAGTCCTTCACCCACCATCCATACCCCTCTACCTACCACCTCCATCCCATGAGGAGAAAAAAAAGTAAAACAAAAACAAAAAAATCTTTTGTACAGAGATATATTTTTATTATACAAAGTTTGTACAGTACCAAAAAAGACAGAAAAAAAAGGTGTACATTTTTTTTTCATTATTGTAGGTAAATGGTAGCGGAAGCCTTTTTTGTAAATGTAATAAAATGTATAAATATGGTTTTCAGAAAGCATCACTTGCTGTAAATATGTAATCTACACCCCGTCTCGGCTTGTCTGCAGTATATGCATTTAATTTATCTGTCTCTGTATATGAGGCTTCCCCCTGGGGTTCTGCATTATGGTACTTTCCGGAATTTGAAAGCAATTTTAAATTTTTTGAATTCAAATAAAATATAAATTTTTGCATTGGTTTTCTTACACTTTTATGACTTCTTTCATGGCTGGGCACAGGTGTTTCTTGGTGATGAGGAGATGGAGTTTGGCTGGGACCATGGAGGTCAGGATCCAAGGATTCCAGGACATGGATGGGAAAGCAGAATGTCTATAGTAGAGAAAGGCCAGTGGCAGGGGTCTTCCTGGTAGGACGGTCTCTAAAGGAACTGGGGAGCCTGTCGGGAATTAAGAAACTATCATTTAAGCCTGGCAGTGGTGGTGCATACCTTTAAACCCAGCACTTGGGAGGCAGAGGCAGGTGGATCTCTGTGAGTTCGAGGCCAGCCTGCTCTACAGAGTGAGTTCCAGGACAGCCAGGGCTGTGCATTTTATGTGACAAGTGCACCCAGGTTGCCTCCAGCTTCCTGCTTCCCATCATGCTTCACATCTGCACTGTAGTTCCAGTTCCCCAACTTGAAATCAACTCTCCCAGTTCCAGTGAAGGCATTTAGTCTGGGACATAACATCTGGTATTTACCTTCTGGCCACTGGGGGGCAGGTGGATAGGTTCATCCCTGCACTTAAACGTCCCTCAGCTTGTCAGGACCTGGACTGGGTAAAACAAGGCCCCATTGCCAAGGGGATGTCTCAGAACAGAAATTTACCCCAGTTTATCAGAAAAACAGCAAGTGATTTCTCACTGCCCCCAAACACCAGGACAGGATAAGATTTCCATAAGTCTCAGGGCACAGAAAGAGGGACAAGGCACACCACCCCCACCTCTGCACCAAGGGAAGAGGGTACCTGTTGTGGTCTGAATACAAAACGTTACCCCATTGGCTCACACTTGGGTCCTTGGCTGGTGGTGCCATTTCAGAAGGTTATGAGCCTTCTGAGACAGAAGAGGTGCCTTGCTGGGAGGAGGAAGTCAGTGGGGGTTGGTCTTGGGGGTGACTAGGAGCCCACCTCTGTTTTCTGTCTACACACTCCAGCCCCCTCAGCTCCTGCCACCACGCTTTCCCCACCACCATGAGCCGTATCCCTTCAAACTGTAAGCCAAAAGAAACCCTTCCCCTGTGAAGTTGCTCCTGTAGGGTACTCGGTCACAACAAAAAGAAAAATAACCAATCCAGTGCCCTGGAACTAAGAAATCATAAGCAATCAGAGCCACTGTGTCCCTCCCTCCACTAGAGTCACCCCTTATGGCTGGGCTAGATCTGTACACTTCTTTTATCGTGGACAGAATAGGGCATCCACATATCTTCCTAGTTTCCAAAAGAGTTAAGACATGAGGGGTTAGTGAGATGTGCCATGAGTAAAGGCACTTCTTGCTCAAACTTGACAACCTGAGTCTGATCCCTGGAGTTCATGTGGAAAAGCCAGACTCAGTATGCTGTGATCCCAGCACTCCTACAGCAAGATGGGAGAAGGAATGGGAGATTCACCTGGCATCTCAAAGGCCAGCTGATCTGGAGTGCACGGGACATTAACAACCACGGAGAAGACACCTCCTCAAGAGGGTGGAAAGAGAGAACTGACTCCAGAAAGCTGTCCTCTGACCTCTACACCTGTGCATGGCATGGACACATGCACACTTGAACACACACACGCAATCAATAATAATGCAGAAAATGGTAGTACAGCACAGCAACTAATTAAAATACTCCTTTAGAAACATATAAGGGGAGAATGTGTTTTGGAAGCATCTTAAAATTAATTAACTAAAATTCAGTACAAATATTCAAATACAGTACAAGAGCTTAGAGAGCCAGCTCGGCAGTGAAGAACACTGACTGCTTTTGCACGGAACCCCAGTTCAATTTCCAGCACCCACATGGCTGCTCACACCATATGTAACGCCAGTCCTAGGGGATCCAGTGTCTCTTCTGGCTGCTGACACTGTATGCACATGGCACACAGACACACAAGAAGACAAAACACACGCACACATGAAATAATTCTTTTAATGCAGCACAAGTTGGAAATTCAAAAATTCTGATTAGAAATAGACATAGACTTAAAAGGGACAGACATACCTCAAAAATGAAAAGCACACTAATGAGGGATGATAGATACAGGACAAAAGGTCACATAGGAGGAATCGGAACATCCACAAACACAGAAAGAAACAGAAAAAAGTAAAAATAGGAAGAAAGTGAGAGAAAACAGAGCAAGCTAACGCATGTGATCCTGAAAGAAACCTAAATAAATCAAGCAGAATTAATATTTTAAGTTATATTAAAAATGCTGTGGTGATATTGTGTTCCCCAAAATATTGTGCACCCTAATAAACTTATCTGGGGTCAGAGAACAGAACAGCCACTAGATATAGAGGCCAGAAAATGGTGGCACATACACCTTTAATCCTATTACTTGGGAGGCAGAGATCCATCCAGATCTCTCTGAGTTTAAAGCCACACTAGAAACAGCCAGGCATGATGACTCATGTCTTTAATCCCAGGAAGTGAGCCTTTAATCCCAGGAAGTGATGGCAGAAAGCAGAAAGGTATATAAGGCGTGAAAACCAGGAACTAGAGCTGGTTAAGCTTTTAGACTTTTGAGCAACAGTTCAGCTGAGATTCATTCTGGATGAGATTCAGAGGCTTCCAGTCTGAGGAAACAGGACCAGCTGAGGAATTGGCAAGGTGAGGTGGCTGTGGCTTGTTCTGCTTCTCTGATCTTCCAGCATTCACCCCAATAACTAGCTCCAGGTTTGTTTTTATTAATAAGACCTTTTAACATTCATGCTACAAAATGCTAGAACTAGAAGAAACAATTGACCTACATGTTAAGAGAGTCACCAAGTTTCTGAGAAAAATTCATCCAGCATGCTCAGCTCTGAGTCGTCCTAGGGAAACTAGGGTTTTAAACAAAATGAAAGCATTCAGGCTGGGAGTGTGGCTTGTTTTTTAGAGTGCTTGCCCATGGTGTGCAAAGTCCTGGGCTGCATCTCCAGCACCGCAAAGAGAAAAGAAGAACACTCTGAGTCTCATTTAAAAATAAGGCCATTTGAAAGGGAGAGGCAGTTTGTAGAGATGGATGCCGGGAAGCTGCAGGACCCCTGCTCCCGTAAGGAACAAATGCGAAGAGCAGAACAGAATAGTAGAGCCCCGGAAGCAGTTATGAGGTAGAGATGTGCTGTGAGAGCAAGGAAGGCGGTCAGTGCGGAGCCACCTGCACACGGGTACCAGATCTCAATACCAGTGTGGAAATCTCTATCGGAACCAGGCCTCGTGGGTGCAGTGCATATGAACAAGTTTTTACCTGTCACTCATCCTTTAAGAGGCATGGCTTCCCTCTGTGAGCATGAGGCATACACAAAGAAGCAATAGAATTGTCATTCTCTGACAAGGATGCAAAGAAACATGGTAATCCACACTATGGATGGTGTGGGCTATGTTCAAGATCCAAATAAAGAGGGGGGAAGAGGAGGAAGGGGATGAAGGGAAAGGGAGGAGGAAGAGGAGAAGACAACAGCTAATGTTAAGAGAGATTTTTTTCTTTATAGAAATTTCTAGCTAGTAAATGAAGAATAGAATTCTAGAGTTGTCATTTGTAAACCTCATTAAGATAAATCCTGGCCGAGATCCAGAGTGACAGCCAGCACCGCTCCTCAGAAGGAAACACATAACCTGGAAAAGTGAATCCAGCCAGGCCACAGAGGTGAACCTACAACCATTAGCCGCTAAACGGACCTAGTGTCCAGCTGCCATCTAAATCCATATGCCCCTACCTGGATACTAGTGCAGTCCTCTGACCTCATCAGAGGAGTTTGTACAGTGGATGGTTAACGAAGAAACTCACAACTGGCCGAGAAGGCCAGTGGAGTGCTTAGCCACCAATGGGACATCTATATCACACACACCCTCCAAGGCTCAGGGACTGTTGAGAAAGAGGGGGCAGAAAGATGGTAAGAGCCAGAGGTTGGAGAGGGCTAGAGTAAAGCCGTGTCTTGTGCATGCATGAACTCACTGCAGGTGTGCTTGCCTGCGCAAGGCTAATCCAGTCAACATCCGAGTACAGAGCAGGGAAGAGGTTCATGAGCCTCCACTCTATCCTGCTTAGTGTTTATTGTCATCTGGACACAACCAAGAGTCACCTGGAAAAAACAGTCTCAATTGATGGATTGCCCAGGTCAAATTGGCCCTGTGGCCATGTCTCTGGGGCATTGTCTTTACTGTTGATTGATGCAGGGTAGCCAGCCCACTGTGGGCAATGCTACCCTTGGGCAGGTGGTCCTGGGTTCTTGAGTGTAAGCCAGAAGGAGCAAAACTGTAAGCAACCTTCCTTCATGGTCTCTGCTTCAGTTCCTGTCCCTAGGTTCCTGCCTTGAGTACTTGCCCTGACTTTCTCTAGTGGTAGACTGTTATGCTGTGTGATGTATGGCAAATGTGTTACTGATTAATCAATAAAACACTGATTGGCCGTTGGCTAGGCAGGAAGTGTAGGCGGGGCAAGGAGGAGAATAAAGCTGGGAAGTGGAAGGCTGAGTCAGAGAGACACTGCCAGCCGCCACGATGAGAAACAGCTTGTGAAGATGCCGGTAAGCCATGAGCCATGTGGCAAGGTATAGATTAAAGGAAATGGATTAATTTAAGCTATAAGAACAGTTAGCAAGAAGCCTGCCACGGCCATACAGTTTGAAAGCAACATAAGTCCTGTGTTTACTTGGTCGGGTCTGAGAGGCTGTGGGACTGGCAGGTGAAAGAGATTTGCCCTGACTGTGGGCCAGGCAGGAAAACTCCAGCTACAAATGGCGTCCAACGTGGTGGCAAGAGTTTCCAACTAAAAGCTGAGAAAAAAAAGATTCTAAAACGGAGCTAAAAACAGTTCCTAATTGTCTCTCTCAAATGAGCGGCAGCTGCTGGTTTCAGCTACTGGTGGGTTCCTGGCGTGCATGCTCAACCTGCAGTATGGCGGGAATCAGGCCTCTGCAAGTGGCACATTAAGCTGCATGATGGATTTAGCCTTTGCAGGTACAAAACAAAAAAAGAGGTTTCTGGGCTACACGCTGCTTGGCTAAAAGCATAGACCCCGATAGCTCCCAGAGCTGGTAGTAAACCACAGCCATGTTGGGAAGCTGAGGTGGGCGGAGCCAGCAGCCACAGCTGCTGCAGTTTAAGTCAATAGATTCACAATAAGACAGATTCAGATATAATAGTTTACAATGTGTGTAAAAATGTACGTAGGTTTGAAAAAAAAATATACAGTTATATAAAGAAATAAATAGTTTTTAAAAATAAAGTCTTTAAAAAGACAGTAAAGGTAATATAAAAAATAAGCCACGTAAAAATGGATATTACACAGAGAATCTGGATTGTGTTGTCTTTGGGATTTTTAACTGCAGAAAAACATTTGATTGTAAAAGCTGTTGAGTTATGCCAAAATGTATATTTTAAAGATACCTTGACTTCAAAATTTGAATGTAAGGATATGTTACTTTGGAAAAGAGACTCTGCTTTTGTTCCCACAGAAAGCCAAAGGCTATGGATTTGTTCCAGATTAAGATACATCAGGTTTGACCAGCCAAGACCCCCTGAAGGTCTCCAATGACACCATGGCCCAGATGATCCAACATCCAGAATCGTTTGAAGGCATCTGGCTCAGACGATACAGCCTCATGGACTATTCCATAATTCTAAAATTTTCTTTGTATCCCCATAAGATACAGCGCCCCCTTCCAGCAGGAAGTAGTAAGAGAAGCTACGCCCAAATTCCCAAATTATATGTGATTTTACTTTGTTAAGGTTAAAACCTTCCTTTTTGGAAAAAAAAAAGGGGGGGAAGTGCTGTGTGATGTATGGCAAATGTGTTACTGATTAATCAATAAAACACTGATTGGCCGTTGGCTAGGCAGGAAGTGTAGGCGGGGCAAGGAGGAGAATAAAGCTGGGAAGTGGAAGGCTGAGTCAGAGAGACACTGCCAGCCGCCACGATGAGAAACAGCTTGTGAAGATGCCGGTAAGCCATGAGCCATGTGGCAAGGTATAGATTAAAGGAAATGGATTAATTTAAGCTATAAGAACAGTTAGCAAGAAGCCTGCCACGGCCATACAGTTTGAAAGCAACATAAGTCTCTGTGTTTACTTGGTCGGGTCTGAGAGGCTGTGGGACTGGCAGGTGAAAGAGATTTGCCCTGACTGTGGGCCAGGCAGGAAAACTCCAGCTACACTGTTACCTGGAAGTATAAGCTGAAACAAATTCTTTTTCTTTACCCATGATATTTATCATAGCAACAGAGAGCAGACTTCCCTAACTGAGATGTGTTGATGGTTTCTAGGGAGAGGAATGTGTTTAAGGGTGTGGTCCTTGGTAGGTCAACAGGCCCAAATGGACAGACACACACACACACACACACACACACACACACACATCGAGAGAGAGAGAGAGAGAGAGAGAGAGAGAGAGAGAGAGAGAGAGAGAGAGAGAGAGAGAGAGAGGAATATATGGGTAGCACAAATTGGACTCGGTAGATTATAATTTTTTTTAAACAGGACACATGTTGGGGGATTGAGGAGGTGGGAGAATGGATCTGGAAGGACATAGGGGAAAGGAGGTAGGGTGAATATGATCAAAATACATTGCATGAAATTTTCAAATAATTAATAAATATATTACATTTTTTTAAAGCATGTGATTTTAAATTTGAGTTATAAATATTTAAATTCACTTGATAAAGATATATATCCTATTTATATATATATCCTATTTTATATATATATATATATATATATATATATCCTATTTCTATCCATGGGAAGGTTCCAGAAGTGATATGTCTCAGTAGCAATGGGCACAGCTGCCTTCCATCTCTTGGTGCCTGTTTGTTTGTTTGTGTTTGTTTGTTTTCATGATGCACTTGTGGAGGTCAGAGGACAACTTGCTGGATTCAGCTCTCTCCTTCCACCATATGAGTCCTGGGGATGGAACTCAGGTCACTGAGTTTGGAAGCAAGCACCTTTACCTCTGACCGTCTCCCCAGGCCCCAACTCTTGGTTTCTTGAGACCATCCACTTAAAGGAACTCTGTCCTCGGGAAAATGGCTGATTCCTCAGGCAGCGCTGGGTACAGCTTGTGACAGGAATCGAGGAAACAAAGGCAAAGACTGTGCATTCAAGGTCATCATCACCCTCCCAAATGAACGGTTTGGACCTAAAATGAAGAGCTGGGTGGAGAGATCAAGCCTGCAATACTGCTTGCTTGCTTGCTTGCTTGCTTGCTTGCTTGCTTGCTTTTCAAAATAAGGTTTCTCTGTGTTTTCCTGACTGTCCTGGAACTCACTCTGTAGTCCAGACTGACCTCGAATTCACAGATGGCGGTGGCTGCTTTCACTACTTTTTAAAACATGCTTGAAGGTATTTAATTTGGATGTGAGCACTAGAATTCTATTTTTCCAGCAATTCCTTTTTTATTTATTTTTGGTGAGTGGACAGTACTTGCATTGACTTCCAGAGTACACAATAAACTCAGAGGAACGTATACACATCGCGGAATGGCTGGGCTGAGTCAGGCGTGTGCATTCCTTACACACTTAGTTGTGGGGAGAACGCAAAGCCTCCTCAGCCATGCTCAAGCACACGAAGAATGTGTTTTAACTGAGATCTTCTGAACCGCCTCCTCCATCTAACTGAAACTTTGTGCCCTTTGATCCGCACCCCCCACACACACAGTCACCCCATTCTCTGGCCTCTGGTGATCACCACTCCGTGAACCCCCCTACCCAACTTTTTAAAATTCCACATACAAGTTGTCTCTGCCTGATTTCACTTATCAGGAATGACAAGATCTTCCTATTTTTTGAAGGCTGAGTAACATTCCGTTTTGTATATGTACCACATTGTCTTTAGCCCTTCACCTGTGGATGGACACAGGTGACTGTCTACTGGCTATTTTGAGGAATGCTATAATAAACATGCTAATGCAGATGTTTCTGTGACACTTCAATTGTCTTTCCTTTGGAAATAATAGCCTGTAGTGGGGTAGCCAGGTCATATGGTAGTTGCATTTTTAATGTTTTGAGGAACCTCCATACTGATTTCCATAATGGCTGCACTCCTTTCCTGTCCCGCCAACTGTGTGGAGGTCTCCCTTTTCTCCACATCCTAATCAGTCTCTCCCGTCTTCTCTGTAGCAGTTGTCCTGACAGATGTGAGAGTAGAAACCTCACTGTGGTTTAACTTGCCTTCTCCTCATGATTAGAGGGCTTTTACATGTACACATCAGGGTTAAACTACTTAAAGAGGAATTTCTCCAAAGAATATAGTAGGGTCCATTCCCCATATAAATCATTCTAGGGGCGGAAGGAAAGAAAATTCCCCACAAATATGAAACAATAAACCAAACCCCAAGATTACACAAAAATGTAACAAGTGAACCTAACAAGATAAAAAATTTGTAACTAATATCCCAAATCAAGTCTTCTCACACAATACCCAGTCCATGCACTTCTGCTGGAGTGTACTGTAAGAACAGAAAGAGAGGCTATGAAATTTAGAAGCCTGAGAAATTTCCAGCCCTTGCATTCATTTTATAAAGAAATAAATAACCTCACTTTAGAGGAGATTAATTTTGGCCATTACATTTTTTTAAAAAAATCTCCAAAGAATAAATATTTGTAACTCTGAGATAATCACATTAGCTTTGTGTTATAAATCCAGCATGCGATTTTGCCACGTGCTCATTTAAGTTACATTTCTTGGCTATTTATTGTGGATTATTTATTTCGTAAGTATTTACTTTATATGGTTGTTTTTACATTCAGTCACGTTAATACATCTTATTTCCACATTTTAAGTGGCTGCTTATTTTCCATGCCTGCTGGTGCTGTAATTTGTATCCAAACCTCTCTTATTGAACATTTCCATGATAAAAGTTTGCCATCATATTATTGCCATAAACAACCTCGTAGGGTGATTGCTGGGCATTGTTTAGGACCTAATTGACTGTGAATGTATTTTGGTGACAATCTTTCTGAATGTGCTTTTTTTTTCTCTCCAGCCTCAGTCAGTAGCATGAATATGGGCAACAGGGAGCTTGGGGTTTGGGGATCCTTGTATGATAGACTGTGCCAGGCACCCACGACAACACGGAAGAATATGAGGTTTTGTTCTGCTGGTGGCAAGATCTGAATTACGATGTCTGAGCTAGAGATGGAGTGAAGGGGAGGAGAGAGGGGTCCTGATGCGTGCTTCTTTCTACAGCAAAGAAGAGAAAATTCAACTCAGATGAATCTGAGGAGACAGTGTACTGGCTTAGGAAAGCCAGACGCCACCTTGGATTGAGATCGGCCTGGCTAGGACCTCCAACTTAGTCTCTCTGCTGTGTCGGGTGTGACACCAGCTCTGAGAGAGGAGCAGTCCCCTAAACAAATCCACCGTGTTCTCAGAAAGACCAGCCTGGTCCAGCACAGGCACTAAGAACACACATGTGCTTGACAAACTATAATGAGCATTACAAGGAGAGCAATGGGTGCGGGGGATGACCCAAGCTGGGGTGGGAGTTAGGGCCTGACTTTCTGTGACTTAAACTGAGACCTGGGAGACCAGTGGAAGCTAGCCAGATGATTTGCTTACCTAGGGTCCTGAGGCGCCCAGGTTAATGACTTGCTTTAGGTAACAGCCAGCTGCTTTATCCAGGAAAGAGCATTCCAGTAGCGGGAATGGCACGTGGAAAGCCTGGCAAGGGCCCTGACAGTTGGAGGAACTGAAAGAGACCAACATAGACAAAGCACGATGAAGTAGGGAGAAGAGTGCATGACGGAAGGCAAGGGCAAAACATACATCCGAGACAGGAAGTGAGTGGCGGTGCCCTGTTTTACAAGGTCAGAGAATGTAGAAGGCAGCTTTTGGAGCATGAGCTGAAGAAAACCCAGAATGTATCAATTCAGCAACTGGGTACAGGTGGGGAGGCAACTGGGTATGGGTGGGGAGGCAACTGGGTATGGGTGGAGAGGCAATGGGTACGGGTGGGGAGGCAATGGGTATGGGTGGAGAGGCAATGGGTATGGGTGGAGAGGCAATGGGTATGGGTGGAGAGGCAATGGGTATGGGTGGAGAGGCAATGGGTATGGGTGGAGAGGCAGCTAGGTTTGGGTGGGGAGGCAATGGGTTTGAGTGGAGAGGCAATGGGTTTGGGTGAGAAGGCAACTGGGTTTGGGTGGAGAGGCAGCTGGGTTTGAGTGGAGAGGCAATGGGTTTGGGTGGAGAGGCAATGGGTATGGGTGGAGGGGCAATGGGTATGGGTGGGGAGGCAGCTGGGTTTGGGTGGAGAGGCAATGGGTTTGGGTGGAGAGGCAATGGGTTTGGGTGGAGAGGCAATAGGTTTGGGTGGAGAGGCAATGGGTATGGTGGGGAGGCAACTGGGTTTGGGTGGGGAGGCAACTGGGTTTGCTTGGGGACGGGTAAACACAGCTAGGGTGGAGGCAGCAGTGGTGAGAACGGACAGAGATGGATGGAGTGGAGATACCTTGGGGAAATTGGTCTCACAGTACACAGAGACTGGATGTAGAGACAACGGGAGAGGAGACTCAAACGTGACTGCCAGGTGTCTGGCTGGGATGTCTGGCTGGATGATAGTCTTTATTGGATAAAACAAAGAAGAATGGAGGACTAGAAAGCAGGCTTAAATCCACACGGACATGCTGAGACCCAGGGGAGCTACCAAATAACCAGCTGAGAAAATCTGGAGCTGGAGAGAGGCAAGAGTCCAGATCACACTAATTGTAGATGTTGAAGGCGGAGGGTTCGAGACCCAGGCTGTGAGTGAGCAGCTGTGATGTCAAAGATGGCAGTCCCACCTGACCCGCTGTGAGTGTCCAAGTCATCCAAGGTGACAGCAAGAATCAGATGCAGAAGAGGACCACCAGCCAGGGGAGGTCCTAGTAGGCGGCAGGAGAATGCTCATCGGGTGGGAGCTGACACAGACAGGGGAAGGATACTGGGAGAGAAGGTCTTCCAAGGGACACTGAGGTGGAATGCTGGTTCAGAGTATATCCCTGGAGCTAAAATCTTGCATCTGACTTGTGTTTTAGGCTTTCCTGCATAGCATCTGGCTGTTACCTAAAGCAAGTTACTAACCTGGGCTTCTCAGGGCTCTCTGGAAAGTGGAGAGGTAACTCCACCTCACTGGGACTTACAGTCTTGTACATAGGTCGTCCTTTGCAGGTAAGCACTCTGGATGACTGGTCACATGAACGGAGAAGAAAAGAAGTCACAGTGCGGAGCAGTGGAGGGAGGAGAATGGCACACCTGTGTCCCCACCAAGAGGCAGCTGGGCTCTGAGCAACTGAGCAGCCTCCATTTGAAAAGGCTTCCAGAGAGGCAGGATCTTTCAGAAATCTGCTTCCAAAAGACCGGCTATGATGGTCAACCTCAACTAACCTCAACTGTCAACTTGCTGAGATCTAGTATTACTTGGGAGATGATCCTCTGGTCATGCTTGTGGGGAACTGTCTTGATTAGGCTGAGAGGTGGGAAGATTCACCCACCGTGGGTAGCACCATCCTCTAGGAAGGGATCCTAGATTGTATGCCGAGAGCTGCTGGTAGCAATGGCTTCACAAAGGCCGTAGGAGTATACAGCAGGTGACAACTAGTGTTCTGCAGGTTGGCCCACTGGGTGAATGATTCCCTGATGGGGGGCCCCACTTGGCAAAGACTGTGGGGTCACTGACTGTAAATGACCAGTTGCTTCTGTCTGTAATTTCTCTCATGTGCCACTACATTTATTCCCTAGTAACAGCTGTGGATATTCTCCCCACTTCTTCTGGGTTTATCTCATGGAAATATCCCATCTTTGGGCACACATACAGATATGGATGGTCAGGAAGATGATTTCTGCTTAATCTGTATAATTCTGATGAATAGAAATAATACTAGAAAATTTTTCATGACTGACACAGGAAAGTAACAATATTCTCAGTCACAAAGACAGCTAATTTTAGACTTTAGAACAAATTCAAAACAGACCAGCTTCCCCTGCAGAGAATACACAAAGACAAATTCCCAGATGGTTATTGCTAAATCAAGGTCAGACTTGAAGCAACTTTGGTAGACATAATCCTCTGCAGTAATGGACTTTTTTCACATACTCCCAGACTCACTTTATGTTACAGGACTCAGGTTTCAGCCAACTAACTGTTATTGTTAAATCCTGAATTTCAATGTCATGTTCTGTCTGGGAAAGAGATACATGCATGGCTAAGTGTTACTCACTGGTCAGTCAGTGTGACCTACCTTGCATGAGAAAAACTGTGTGATTTATCATGTTATGAGAATGGGTCGGGCCCTGAAAATGTAACATGTAATTGTCCAGAGTTTGGCTGTTGAGGTATATGTGTATGTATGCTGAAAGGGAGATGTAGCTGTGAGCAGAAGAGAGGTATGTGTGGAGAATATATGGAGAATGTGTGGAGAATATGCGGATATTTGTAACTATATGGAGACAAGGAAGATGAAGCTGTGTAGAAAACAGATATGTATGTTGGGCAGAAATATATAGAGAAGAGAATGAATAAATGAATGAATGAATGAATGAATGAATGAGGGAATGAGGGAATGAGAGAATAAATGAATATGAGAAATGTAGATGAGAAATGCAAGTTATGAATGAAGAAATGTAGCAGGGTAGAGAGAAGAAATGTGCAGAGACGAGAGATATGGAGCTATATAAAAGAGATGTAACTGTATATAGAAATATACGGCTGTACAGGAGAGATGGAGGTATGTAAAGGGAGACATATAGCTGTATGAATAGAATTTAGCTATGTGGAGACAGAGGTTGTCAGAGAGGGATTTTTAGGATGAAGTAAAAGAGAAAGTTACCACACGAAAGCATGTGTGTTTCCTTATTTTTCCCCTCAGATAGAAAAGTCTAGCCCTCAGATAGGTAAGAATTTTTCCTTAGCCCTCGCCACATTCATGGATTTTTTTCTACCCTGGTGCTGACTGGAGGCTGGCCCTCCAGTTAGCAACAATTGTATGAAGAGAAAATGAGGTGAACGCAAGCACTCATCACTCCCCGCCTCCTGACTGCATATGCCACAGGCTCCCGTTTCTGTGACATCCCTGACATGAGATGGCTGTACCTTCAAACTGTGAGCCAAAAGAAACCCTCGGGGTTGGCTTCAGCTGTCAACTTGACGTGCCTGGGAAGAGGGAACCTCAACTGAGGAAATGCCTCCATTGGAATGACTTGTGGGCACGTCTGTGGGGACATTTTCTTTGCTGCTAATTAACGTAGAAAGGCCCGGGCTACTGCGGATGGTGCTGCTCCTGGACAGGGGGGCCTGGGCTGGATAAGAAAGGCAACTGAGTCAGTGGGAGAGAGCTAGGGAGCAGCATTCCTTCATGGTGGCCTCTGCCTCAGTTCCTGCCCTGACTTCCCTCAGTGATGGACTGGGAAGTGTAAGTGTAAGCCAAATAAACCCTCTCCTCCCTTGTTGGTTTTGGCCTGTGTTTTATCACAGCAACAGAGAAACACGCTAATACAAACCCTCCCTCCCCTAACTTGTATGCTAGGGTATTTTATCACAGCAACAGGAAAAACATACCAGGTAAAATGAAGTGAGGATGGTTACTGAGGACGGAGACATCAAAAAGGCCAGGTTTGTGACAGACAATGGTCATCTGAGGAAGTAGCTCCAGGCAGAAACAGCAGTCCAGGACATTAGGAGGTCAATAAAATCAGCCACGTAAGGATGGGCTGGGAGATGGCTATACCGGGCACCAAGCACTTTTCTCTCACAGAACTCATCTGCAGGTGCATCTCTATGAACATCTAGGAGATGAACAGGAGGGGACTTATCGGGGACTATGGGGGTCCAGCCCCTCCACAGTCCCCTCCCAGGGTCCGGGAAGAATCTACAACCAGCTGATAATTAATCTTTGATGAGAAGAAATGAATCTATGTACACGAAACTCCTTAGTCCATATACTTTATTATTCTGTGTCAGTTACAAGCTTATATTCTGCTCTCATATTTAGCTCATTTTTAACCTGATTTCTCTCTACACTTGTCTGCGGTCCCCTCTAGTTTCTATCTTAATTCCTTCATCTAGTTCTGCCCTTTCTAGGTTCTCATCCATCTTGTTCCTTCCCATATCATCTTTTCTCTTATCTCCTTCTCTCTCCTCATCTCATTCTTCCTCAACTTGTTCTTCCCCAGCTAGTACTTCCCCATCTGGCTCTTCCTCATCTTCCATCTCGTTCCTCTAGTACTCTCTCCTCTAGCCCTTCAATCTAGTTCTTCCCCATCTCAGTTTGTTCCTCTCAAGTTCTTACCCGTCTAGTTCTTCCATTCTCTTTTCTCTTCTCTCACTCCCCGCGCCCTGGAAGTCCTGGTACATAAAGCCAGGCTTCCAGGGTCAAACAGAGGGGTGATAAGAATCACACAGGGAGCCAATAACTGTTAATTATCATTTGCAACCCCAAAGGGAAGTGACCAATGGGGAAATGAATTAACTAAAGGCTGAATTCAGGTAATATCTAAGAAGAGGGCTCTTATGTGCTCAACTATAATCTTAAACGAGATTGGAAGAAAATGTTAAGAATCTATACGTTGCTAGGTCAATGGGAGAAAATAAAACTGTCTTCTTTTTTCCTGTGGCTCCTATCTGACCAAGCTATCTGCCATTTTTCTGCAGGGTGGGGGAAAGTGTGCTCAGTCGCTAGGCAACCTGTGTACAGCTAGATGCCTCAGGTGATAGTTGAAGGGAGATCTGGAACTGGAGGTAAGGTTTGGGAAAGGAGGAAGTAAGGCTTAATTGGCACATCCGCCAGGCCTTCTCAAACAGGTAGCCTGGATGGTTAAGTCTGTTCTTAGAGAATACAGAGGTATCTCTGATAAAGTACTCTCCTCCATCTGGGGATGGACCTGGTCGGATGCTGCTAATGATGATAATTACAGGGAGGCTTGAACTGGGGTTCTGGCTGAGCATAGCTGTCAGCACAGAAAGTTATCTAAATATTCCTAGAAGTGGTTAGGTAAGGAGTTAGCGGTCTATAAAGTTAGTAAGGCTGTAAGAAAGGAGGGTCTGAGCTGAATTGTGTAAAGCTATTACTAACGTCCACCTGACCTAGGTGGTGTCTCCTTGTGGAATTTACCTTAAATCAGGAGACTTGCCTGTGGGCTGTTATTACTGCTAGTCCTTGAAAGTGGCCAAGGGAGATATCTGATTCCAGAGAAAGCCTTTCCTGAGGCTGTTCTCCAAATACCTGGAATGTGTATGCCCAGAGAGTGATCAGCCCACACTGTTAGCCCTTCTTAGGGAAAAGTCAATTGGGAAAGCTATGAAGGCACACATGATTTTCATAACAGAATACAGCTGATATGTAACAAGCCAAGTAACACCAAAAACTCCTTGGGATTTGGCTTCCTCTGGAGGAATTCCAATTCCTCCAGGTAGTGACTTTGCCATAACCAGCTGATTTCTTATGATATATTCCTGTGGCCTGCAGCAGGGACTGTGGAGCAGGCCCTGCAGAAGCACACCAGCACTGGGCAAGGGAAAGAGGACTCGTGAATACCAGGGTTGGTCCAAAGACTAATGAAAACAGCTATCACTAGCAAAACCTCTGTATCCTATCAGGAGTGTGTTATGATGACTACTCCAAACAAGAGTCAGACCATTAGTTCAGGTTTTCTTAAGGTAGTAAAGAGAGGGGAAATTGTGAAAAATGTAAAAGAAGGTACTGTCTATTCTATCAAAGGGCTAAATAAGACAAAATTCCATTTTCAGAAAATATGAAGAAGCCACTTGGCAGAAATTCAAATTCCTCCACAGCCAGTCCTTGAAGTCACACTCAAGTTGCATTTCTCCCTGTGGGCTCTAGATCAGCAAATGGTGTGAGACTGTGAAGCTGAGCTCCACTCACTCAGAGGGTGTCCCGGAAACCCTTTGAGATAGGCATAGACCCCAGCAAGACCTGGCTGGATATGTTCAATTGATCCCGCAAGGCTACACACCCTTCCTAAAAAAAGCCCAAGTTTTGGCCCTGCCAAACAAAATACTTTGGCTTGTGTGGCCATCTTCTTGAGATCCCTGATTCTTATCTTTTTGAAGATCTAGTATTATTTTTTAATCTTGTGTCTGTGTGTGGTTTTGTGCACCGAGTACAGGGGCCTGGAGCATCCAGAGGCATCAGATCCCCTGGAGCTGGAGTTATTGACAGTTGTGAGCTGCCTGGTGTGGTGCTCAGGTCATGTGGAATAGTAAGTAGTATGACCCTTAACCAGAATCATCTCTCCAGCTGCCAGGTCTAGTTCTTACCATTGAAAACAGTTTAATCACCCAGAATCCCACCAATAGCAGCATGGACGACAGCCTCCCAAGAGCTCTCCCTTTAGTGGAGAAGGGGTGCGTAGGAGGAGTGCATGGTCAGTTTCAGGTGAAGGTCTAATGACCCTCCGCAAAGGCCCTCCTATCAGGGAAGGCCAACAGGCCAGAACTGGTTGGGGTCTCCTGTGGGTAACTGTGCTGATTTTGTCATCTTGACACAAGCTGAGTCACCTAAGAGGAAGCCTCAACTGAAGAACTGCCTCCATCAGATTGTCCCGTGAGCATGTCTGTGGGGCACTACCATCCCTAGGCAGGTGGACCTGGGTCATATAAAAAAAGTAAGCTGTGGGAACCATGAAGAGTAAGCTAGGAAGCACATCTGAAAACCTGCAGAGAATAGGAGATGGAGCTGCCCCCTCCCCACCCCAAAAAGGGCCTGAAGATCTGGGCTCCGTCTCCCTGAAGGCAGCACTGTGCCCTGACTGTCTGTCCCCTTCTATCTTTACCATTTTTGTGTGTCAAAGACGACATTAGATGAATCTGTCAGGTTGGAGACTCCAGCTCCCCCCTGCACGATCTGGAAAGCCCCACCCCTGCTTCCAAACCTCGCCTGCTCAGAGAGTCTCCAAACAAAGGAAAGGTACCAAAAAGCCCAGTTCCACATTCTTGGCAGCTACATGGCTTCCTCCCCTGAAGTTGCCGGCTTAAGCACTCAGCTTTGACCATACTTGGGCACAAACCCAGCTTGTGGTGGACACATCATCACCCCTGGCCTACAACCTATAAAATTTCCCTGCTTTAGTTGGAGGGGGAAGGGGTGCAACTTCTCTAGCCTTGATCTTTGGGTCCAGAGAATCCACCCAAGACTTTCTCTCAAGAAACCTGTTGTTACACTTCTTCAATTTGGCTTATCTGGCTTACTGCATCAGCAAAGAAAGTTATGGGGGCGGGAGGGGGGGGACAGAAATACCTATTAGAATCCAAATCTAGCTTCTCCCCCCTCCTCCTTTGGTCATTGTTTAATTTACTCACCAGGCCATCCCCCTAAAATTAGTTTTCCTAGCATAGGAAAGAAAGAGAATAGTCAAATATGAGAAAGCAAAACAAAGCCAGAATAATAAAATAAAATAAAGCCAGGTAACTTAACACAAACCGAAGGGCCTGTTTGTTTTAGAGTTAAGGTCTTCAGTCCCAGAGTCTCTTGCAGGCTAAGATTCAACCAATTCTAATTTCAGTAACCACAACAGAACCAAAAATCAATCACAAATGTCTACTTTTCTAAAGAAACTAGCCTATCAGAAATCCCTGCAGATTGCACCTGCTCTGTGTCCCCAGAAAGCACAGACAGGTTTGGCAGGGCTCCTGCCTGTCTGATCTCACTTCTTTCATCTACTTCTTGGAAACTTCGGGAACGGGGCTTCTCAAATGTGGTCAGCCGCCATCCACCCACAGAGATGCCCTCTCCTGCTCTGGTCCCATGGGTTTGTAGAAAGCTTCTCACCACTGCCTCCAGGGGGCGCCATTGAGGCACCACCTGCAGGTCTCACCTGCCTCTTGAGACTGCAGAAACTTCCTATGGTCTGTTAGTTCCCCAAGGCCCTGAGGCCAAACCCAGGTTCTGTATGGGAAGAGAAGCCCCCTTCTTTCCTGAGTCACCAAATGCCACTAAAGTAGGGCTTCCTGAGCCCTGGGAACTCTTGAGACTTTTGTGGCAGCAATGGCTGTCAGTGGCAGCCACAGTCCCTCTTCCACTGGGGCTCAGGTGAGTGCCTGATGCTGCCCTCAGAGACGTGGTGCTTTGTTTTTCAAACCTCCCCTCCTGTGACCCTCACCTTCTAGGTGGCATGATGATGGGGTAGCTTCCCGCAACACAAACGTAAAAAAAAAAAAAAAAAAAAATGTGACTTGGAGTAAGCATTGCAGGGCGGCAAATGTGCGAGAATCTACATGAAGAGAATTGCTAAGGACGTCCTAAGGAGACAGCCAATGGTCACGTGAATCCCCAGGCCACATGTTCAGTCAGTGCCTTTGGAAAATAAATGAGTGAAAAGGATTCTGCTCCCCACTGACCTGAGGCTCCTGTCTTAACTAAGTGACTGTTAAAATGAAGGCACCATTAGCACTGAGAGGGGGAACATGGCCGCTCCCTGAGAACTGGGCAGTCTAACACCCTCTGCTTCCTCCTCCACACAGACAAGAACAGGGACTCGGTGGGAGGTGGGGCAGAGGCCAAGCAGGAACTCTACACTGGCTGAGAATTAGTGACTGGGGGGTGGGGGTGGGAGGAGGGGGGAGGGGTGGAGGGGGTGGGGGTGGGTTAGTGCGAAGGACACACTAGTGGTCGTGCAGATGTTGGGAGTGGCAAGAGAGCCAGCAAAGAGGCCAAAGCCAAATCGCCACTCCTTCCCAGTCGCAGGCCCAGCTCTCCTTCAAATCCTGCCCTACCCTACCCTGTAGGCTGCATGGACCCCTTGGAGCAGACTGAGGCAGGGCATAAGAATGGTGTTTGCTCCAAACTGGAGGTAAGGGGCATCCAAAGCAGAGAAGAGATCAAACCGAGGTAGAAACGACATTTTATGTAATTCATTTTAACTTTGGGAACTGCCTAACCCAGCAGCTGGGGAACCCAACCCAATCTGAAACACTTGGGGAGAAATCATTCATGTCCGAGGAACTGAGTCTAAAGCCAGGCTGGGTGTGTGAAGCTGCTGTGTGTGGGCTGCTGCATGTGCATGTATATGATGAGTGCATAGTCGAAAGGCTTGAAGATGGTGCAGGTGGACAGGGCTTTGCAGGCCCAGGAGTCACATGAGCAGGGCTGGATGGCAGACAGCTGACTCCTAAGAGGCCTGGAAAGGAGACCGCCAAATCTTCAGCACCCACACAGTAGAAGCGGAAGGGAAACCGGGAGTCGTCTGGGATAGCAGACTTTGACAGCACCCTGGAGCACCGAGGACACCTGCCATAACCCATTTCCACTCCAACCACCACTGCAGCCATTGCTTCAAAAACTCTGGCTCCTGGGCCAGGGAAATGACTCCGCAGGCAAAGGCACTTGCCACCAAGCCCGATGACCCAAGTTTGATCCTTAAAATCCATATGGTGGAGGGAGAGAACAGACTCTTGTGGATGTTTCTGTCTCTCGCTCCCTTACACACACACACCCAATCCCAATAAAGGTAAATTGTGTTTAGACTTGCTCCCTGACTGCAGAGTCAGTATATACCAGCTCGCTCTCTCTCTGCAGCCTCTAACAGAGCTAGCCCCACTGGGGCAGGACCCTCATCTGCTTCCCTTTGCTTTGGAAAGGAGTCAGAAAAGGCAGTCGTGACTGAGTTCAGTGCTGGAATAGACCTCAGGGAAAATGCTTCAGGCTTCAAAGCAGCCCCACACACATTTCCCTTCCCTTCCCTTTGGGTCTGTGCTGAGTCTGTGGAAGGGGGTGGTGGTTTAGAACCCACAACCCTACCTTCAGCAGCCAAATATAACAGTCCTCCTGGTGTAACAAGCACCGCTGTGGTTTTCCAGTCAGGGCTGAGGAACCACCCACCACCGTGCAGAGTGAATCTGCTGCCCGAGAAGAGGATGGTAAAACCCAGACACCAGTTTACTCAAGCAGAAAAGTCATCTGGAGGATGCCTGGGGATACAGGAGAGGTGATGGGTCAGGTCCAGAACAGACATTATCTGAGTGGTTTACCAAAGACAGAGGATGGGGCCACTTGGGCCCAGGGTTCTCCTGGCCCCTGCTACCCTTGCTGAACCAAGACTTGTGAAGAGGGACAAAGGAGAATAAAAGAAACAAAGGCAGCAGAAGCCAGTACTGAAAATGAGACACTAGCACAGTCCCAACAGCAAAGGGAACAATGGCACCAGACGAAGACTGGGCAGCCATGTCACTTCCACGGGGAGCTCAGTCCTCCAAGTGAGGCTTCCAGCAAGCTCGAGACTACGCTAAAAAGCCAGAGGTCAGCAGCAAGGGAGGCAGTGTCCAGAAGATGACAAGGTGGGGGTGGCCCACACTGCCTTTGAGGGGTGCTTTCCTTTACATTTTGGTGCTTCTTGAGTTCTGTCTTAAGCACAATGCTTCTTTGACGTTGAGCATAACCCCTTCTTGGTGAGCTTGCCTACTGTGCCCCCAAACACAACCCTCTCGGCCTAACCTCTCCCCCAACTTCAGACTCAAACATACACATGAACTGTTACTCAAAGGTCCATTAGGGATCCCAAGTCTAAAATGTCACAAACTAAGCTTGTATTTTCTGCTCACCTGTGTCTGTCTATATCTCTTCCCCTTGTCCCAATTTGGATTGATGCACGCACGCTCCATCCAGTCACCAAAGACACTTCGCTTTCTGCCGCTGTCCTTGAGTCTGCCTCTGAACCCCTGGGAAGGCGTCTCTTCACCTTCACAGGGCCACTGCAGCAGTTCCAACCCCTTACTTCCTGAACTGGCATACTGCCATACAACCCAACCAGCGACCTGACAGAAACACAGGCAAGCTCCCGTCGGTTGTTGGGTTTTGACAGTGCACATATGAACACGTCACTCTGAATCTGCCATCTAAGCTCCACGTTTATGTGACTGTGGTGGTTTGAATGACAAATGTTCCCATAGGCTGTTTGACTACTCGGCCCTCAGATGGAGGTGTTATTGGGGAGGTTATGGAACTTTCAGGAGACAGAGCCTTGCTGGAGGAAGTATGTCACTGGGGGTGGACTTTGATCACTGTATAGCCTCACTCAATTCCAGTTTGTTCTCTCTGCTCTGTGTTTGAGGTTGAATGCTATAAGCAAAGCTTAGTGGGCCATTATAGTAACAGCTGGACAATAGTAGTGCTGGAAATAATGTAGACTGTGGGGGACCAGCTCAAGAGGGTTCAGAAGAAAACAAGGTCTCTATTAGCAACTGGGCTATGAGATCATTTGTAGGGTATTTTGACAAAGAATCTGGCTTCCTTCTGCCCATGCTCTCAGAACTTGCCTGAGGCTAAATTTAAAAGTAACGAGCTGGTTTCTTTAGGAGTGTTTTAAGATAGCATACCATTGTGCCAGGCATAGTTAATGCCAGTAACTCTTATGCAGATCTACAACGGAAAAGAGCAATGAGACAGAAAGAAACACAAAATGTGCAGTTTGGAGAGAAAAAAGCACTAGGCAATTTAATGTTATAGCTAAGGCATGTACTGAAAGAGGGGCTGGAATTGATAAAGAAATTAGCACCATGAAGGGCCCACCCAGCTAAGCTTCCAACCTGTGAAAGGAAAACGCCTGAGGGGTGGCTGCACCTAGCATGGCCTTGCCCCAGCACCTGTACACTCCTGGATGCCACCACCCCACCATCCCAATCTCTCACCCTATGCTACAAACCTTCCGGGCCTCTACCTCCACCCAGAGCCCATGCTATTGCATACCCTGGTAACTTTCTCTAGAATATTCTCTCCTTCGGGACTCTTCCTATCAAACCCAAACTATCTACATATCTTTTTACTGCAGTTATTGACATTTGTTGGTTTTTAGCCAGGGCTCACCCCATGACCTCTGCTCCTCAGAGATAAGCCAGGAAAGGTAAGCTGAAAACTGATAGAAGGTAGCCTCAGGTGGACTGGTTCCTATGACGGGGGTTCTGGAACAAAGAAAAAGGCTAGGGAGTGACCTCCTTAGTGGGAATGGCAAGACCTTCCATCCATTTTTTCACATGCAAATAAAAAGCTCCATTCTTCAAAGTCCTTCACAGCTATTATCCGATCAACACTTCCCACGGCCATAAAATAACTGGGATACGAATGGGATATGAAAGTCATCTTCCTTTAAAAATCCACGAAAGACAAAGTCCTTGGTCAACACCTTCAAACCCTTCTAAGGAAAACTTCTGGAGACCAAAGTGCTACAAACAAGAAAACCATTGTGCATGAGCCTCTCTGACTTGTCCTGTCTGGGTGAGTGGCTGGTCTGAGTGACCACGCTCGGCAGCTTGGGACAAGAGGGCTCAAGAGGAAATGGTGCCATGAACCTAGAATACGGAACCATTTCCAAGCCCTCTCTGTAGAGGACAATGCGTCAGCACCTTCCACCTCAATCTTGGCATCGGGGTTTGAAATGAAGAAAATGAGCCAGAGACCAAAGCGCAGGAGTGACTGAGCACTGGAGGGAAGGCCAGCTCAGTAAGGCTTATTAACCTGTGATGGGCCACGGTTAATGAGAAGCAAGACTGACCTGAAAAAAGAACTCTCAGACCCACTTCTTCGCCAAAGCACTCTCCCACTCAAGACACAAGTCTCAGCCTACCTCCCTCTCTCACCCACGTGATCTAAAGACGGGGACTCCCACCCATCATTTGGTAACAACTCAGCCTTTACACAAAGTGCTTCACCAATTCTGAACCTCCCAAATGCTTTCAACTGCAGGAACTCTCAGCCTCTGTATTCATTAGTGATTATACTTTGCGATTCTAGTACTAGTTACGTATCTCCACGTAAGAGGGCTCAGGAAAGCACACAGCCTCTCAGACTCTGGGGACGCCTGAGTCTTGATGAATTCTGCCTCTCCCATTTTCAGACCAATGCAGGACACCCAACTTTCCCAGTCCTCTGGGAAATAGGACTCCTTTGAGGGCTAAATGAGATGATACGTAGGTGGCTTGGTACACGGGCTGCTCAGGAGCAAATGTGCAATGCCCAGCTATTTCTGCTGTTGATAATGATTCTGCAGTGACGTCACTGCTGCCCCATTTGCTGCCGACCTTGCAGTGGAGTACCCTAGGCACTGCTTCTCGGGGGACACCTCCTCTCACCGTGAAGTTTCAAGTTTCGCAGTGAGGATTGATCCCAACTGCAAACCACCAAGAACAAGAACCACTCTCCCTGTGTAGAGCAGTAAGAAGCTGTAAAAAGCAGAGCGAGACCTGGAATCAATACGGAGGGCCAGATTCAACTCTAATCCCGCATCGGCCATCTGCCTCACACACTCCGCTCTCGAGACAGCAGGTGTAAGGAGAGCCTAACCTAACGATTCTGTAGGGGTATTTATGTGTGTGTGTGTGGGGGGACAAATTACACTTGAGAAGTGCCTCCAAATCTTAATCCTTGCAGGTATAATTCACATCCAAATTACCCGAATTTACAAGATACCATCTCTAAGTATACACCAAGCTTAGACGTTGGAAGGTTTCTTTCTAGCATGTTTTAGAAACGATAATGAGATATAAATACACATTATTGCTCTTCTGTTGGGAGGAGGCGCTGCCTACAAGGCTTTCCTTCCCGCGTGGGTTTTGCGGTGGGCACTGAAGTGGGAGCTGTTGTTGAAGTCTTTGCCACACTCCGTGCACTTGTACGGCTTCTCCCCGGTGTGGATTCTCTGGTGGATGATAAGACTGGAGCTCTGGTTAAAGCACTTGCCACACTCTCTACACTTGTACGGCTTCTCTCCCGTGTGGATTCTCTGGTGAGTGATGAGGTTGGAGCGGTCCCGGAAGAACTTGCCACACTCCAGGCATCTGTAGGGCTTCTCTCCCGTGTGGATCCTCTGGTGGGTGGTGAGCTTGGAGCGCTCACTGAAGCCCTTTCCACAGTCTGCACACTTATACGGCTTCTCGCCGGTGTGCGTCCGCTGGTGGTTGGCCAGGGTGGAGCCCTTGCTGAAGCTCTTCCCACACTGGGCACATTCGTATGGCTTCTCACCTGTGTGGATTCTTTGGTGACTGATGAGGGCAGAGCTCTTAGAGAAACACCTTCCACATTCAAGACACGGATACAGCTTCTCCCCTGAGCTAGAGTGACGGGGTCCGGGGGAGTCCGTGCTCATGGTTACATTCTGAGGTTGTGTAGATATCTCCCACGTAGAATTTCTCCAGCAAGCACTAAAAGATGGACTTTGGCCAAAGTTCTCCCCAGGCTCATTACACTGGCCAGGAGTTCCTCCCAAGTGGACCCTCTGATGTTTCAGTAGGTTTGAGCTCTGCTTGAAGCTTTTCCAACACTTCCCACATGTATAGGGCTTCTCCCCTGGGTGGATTTGTTGGTGGGCCTCGAAGTGGAAGTTCCTACTGAAGCTCCTCACATATGTGTCACATTTGTAGGGTTTCTTTGTGAGGTACAGGCCTTGATGGTCAATGAGTTTCTCTAAGTCCTCCTCAGAGGAGCACTCTTCCCACGGGAGGGCACTCCTCCACGCCCCTTCCTCTTCCATCTCATTCTCCTCCCCCCAGTCATGAGACCGACAAACAGCGTCTGTGGTATAGTTTGATAATGCTCTAGGCAAATCCCCAAAAACATCCTGCTCTGATATCTGGTCTTCATCCTCATGCTTCAACTCAAAACCTGAAAGAATAGACAGAAATGGGAGGTTTTTGTCCATTCATTGGTTAGCAATAATGTACCTGTATCATGTATTTTGTAAATTTGGCGAGCACAGATTTGTAACTTATGTCCCACAGCTTATAAATGTGAGTATCAGGAAAGTTACCAAGTTTTTGTGTGCTTCTAACCCTGAAAAGCTGAGGAGCACTCTGGAATACAGTAATCCCACCCCAGCAGCCAGGCCCACCTCCCCAGTCATTCCTTTGAAGTCCGTATTCAATAATAAACAGCTCACATCATCCTCCAGTACACTGACGAGATCACGTGTCATATCAGGCTGAACCAGCTCCATGCCTAATTAATATGCCCAATTAAAATAAACCAACTCATCCTAACATGGGGTTTTCCCTTTTTCCCTTTATAAACTGCCCTTTGCCTATGGGCCACTTCTGTCTCCTCTCTATCCAGAGGCAAATATCTCCCCACACCGACCCCTGGCCTTGTTCCCTTCCCCTTGTCCCTCATTTCTATCTCCTGTCTCTGTCTCTTATTCCCTGCCCTTTGTCCCTCTGGGGAATAAATCTCCTCTGTGCTGAGAACTTGGTCTTGGGGTATACTGTACTGACTCTAGCTCTTTCAGAGCCCCTCTGTACAGGCTGCAGATTCTGCTGACACCCAGTGACTCCGGGCTCACCTGTATCTGGAGTTTGGGGATCTGGAGTCAGAAGTTTAATGGTATCTTCATCTTCCATCTCACCCCAGACCTCCTGGTCATCAGCCTCAGCACTGCTCTGCCCAGACGCGGGAAGACCTCTGGCTTCTCCTACCATCTCCATGGCCCTGATCACGGTCCGAGCCCTCATCAGTGAGTCCAGCTCCTCATAGAAGGGACAGATTCCCGGGGAATGGCTGCTCTTGGCTTTCCGGTAGCTTCGAAGAAGGTTTTTGAATCTGTAGCGACACTGCTCCAGCGTCCGCAGGAAGCCCCGTGCCCGCAGCCGCTCTGCGATGGCCCGGTACACCTGGCGGTTCTGGTGGCAGGTCCGGAGCTTTTCAGAGAATGGGGACTCACTGAGAATTGCCAGGAAGGTCTTGGTCTCCTCAAAGCCCCAGTGCACACCTGCTGTCAGAGTGAAGAGTTCAGAGGTATGAGACTTAAGGAGCTCTACCTGGTCGTTAGGACTAGGGTCACCTGTCTTCTAAATAGCTAGAACGCAGGTCTCAGAAACTGTCCAAGACCTGGGAACACAAACTTGCTTCTCAGGGATATGCTAGGAAGGTCAGCCAAGGCATCCTCTCTCACCCTTTCAAGGGAGAAATAAGTGGCCATGTTTCAGCAATCGCATCAAGTGAGCCACCCCCTTGCTTCAGCCGATGAGTCACTGAGATTCATGAGATTCTCCCTGTATTCATTCAAAATGCATCCCATTGCCTTTGTGAATTCTCCTTTCAACAATGAATGGACTCTGAGAATCCCCAAGGACCAGGGACATAAATGGACCTTGAATAACCAGGTGACAGACTATAGCTGAGGACACTCTTTTCTCTCTGGTCAAAAAGTGAAAGGGTGTAGTCCAGGCTCCACTCCAGGCCAGGTAAGTGATGTAACCCAAGGAGGCAGCATGGGAGCTGGGGGGACCCTATAAACATGAGGCAGGGGCCCAGGCTCTGCTCCTACCTTGGGGCTCCAGATGCTTCAGTTCACGGATGTCAGTGACTCTCCCTTTGCAAGATTAGGTGCTTGCCACACAATGACTCCCAAGTCTACCCTGTGAGCGTCTCCTCTACGTTTTACTAGTTCACTTACTCTTTCTTAACCCAAACTTGCTATCTGTGAATTATCAGCTGTTCTCACACACACCAAGAGAAACACACCTACGGAAAAGACGACTCAGGTGCCACCTAGGAGAGTCACCAGTGACACACTGTGGGAAGCAACTGGGGTCTCTCCACGTCTAGCAAGGCTTTAGAATTTCTACTCTAACCAGGAGATGTGGCCACTAGAGAA
The DNA here is from genome assembly GCF_949786415.1 of Peromyscus eremicus. Taxonomy (NCBI): domain Eukaryota; kingdom Metazoa; phylum Chordata; class Mammalia; order Rodentia; family Cricetidae; genus Peromyscus; species Peromyscus eremicus. The sequence continues at coordinate 139,864,285 of NC_081417.1, forward strand.
GACAGTGTGGGCCTGAGGATGCTCCAGGGACTGGGCACCTCACTCTGGTGTCCCTGACGACTTAGAGTCTGAGCTCTAACCTCGGAAGCAGTAACCTGGCTGATATTCATCCAGTTAAAGGCCACATTCTTACCAATGCGGTTCTGGAGCAGAGCTGGGCCGCCTGCAATCCCGGGACCCCGACTAGACTCCGCGGTGGCCAGGCCAGAACCCCCGCAGTCTTCTGGTGCCTCCCTGGGCTCCCAGCTCGCTTCCTCTTGGTCGTCCATCTCAGCATCACTGGGGAGTGATGCCACAGCCTCTCCTGGCCCACCTGTGCTTCTTCTGACGGCTGTCCGAGCCCTCACCAGAGCCTCCAGCTCCTCGTAGAAGGGGCAGGTTCCTGGTGGGTGGCTGTTCTTGGCTTTCCGGTAATTCCGTAGAAGGTTTTTGACCCTGTAGCGACACTGCTCCAGCGTCCGCAGGAAGCCCCGTGCCCGCAGCCGCTCTGCGATGGCCCCGTACACCTGGCGGTTCTGGTGGCAGGTCCGGAGCTTTTCAGAGAATGGGGACTCACTTAAGATTGCCAGGAAGGTCTTGGTCTCCTCATAGCTCCAGTGCACACCCGACACCTTCACATCCTCCCCATCACATTGGCATTGTCCTTCCTGGGCCCTGGAGTCCTCCTGAGCTGGTGTCTGGGCTGGTTGGTTTGGCTCACTGTCCAGGCTAGAATCTGACGTGTTCCCATTCCCAGAATTTATAAGGCTCAGACCCGAAATCCCTGGTCCTCGCTTGTGCTGGGACGTGACACCTGGCTTAGAAACTGGAACTCCTACACAAAAGGGAGAACAGACGTGACTGAGCAGAAACGACCTGTGGGACTGTGTTTCTCTAAACTGTCCCCGAAACTCTCACTCTTCTCCTGAAAGGCCAATGAGAAATCCCATGCTCATCTACCTGGAGAGAGGTGCCTACCAGCACCTCACCGAAAATGAAAGGGACCTGCAGGCTCCTCGTTTGCTGTGCCGTCGTTATGAAATACACCATACAACAGGGTGGCTAGTATGGATCCACAAATGACAAACAGGACCTCAAGCAACCCTGTTGGAGGGAAGGAGCATGTGGGGGGAGGGGTGGTGTGTGTGTGTGTGTGTGTGTGTGTGTGTGTGTGTGTGTCCCCGTGTGGGTTTCTCTCTTGCTGGGAAACTTCTGACTTCCTTTGCCACTGTTGTTTAAAAGACAAAACAACACTACACATGAAGCAAATCTTGATGAGGGGGAAGTGGGGAGAGAGAGAGAGAAGGGGGAGGGGGAGGGGGAGGGATGACTGTAGAGTCCTTAGGGCATTGCTGAGCTAATCTGTGCTGTGCTTGGAACACTTTGTCCTCTGGGCTCATAACAACGTGAAGAGATGAATGTCCCAATTTTTCAGACTGTAGCTAGTCTCAAGGATGGCCTCCCCAAGAGCACCTGGTCCTAACAAAGCACAAAGCCTTCTGTACAGTAAGTGTTTGAGGAGAGCCAGATAAAGAGTTTGGAGGAAAAGTCCTTTCAGAGTACCCTAATTCAGCATTTCTCGAGGTCGGTTCTTTTAAGCACTATTGAGGTCCTACTGTCCAGTGATGTGGTGATATACTGTGTACCCTAATAAAATTTGCTTGAAGATCAGAGAGACAAAGGAACAAGCCACTGCCATGTCTCACCTCCCCAGTTCCACGAATCCTCTGACTGAACATCTGTGAGTTCTCAGCCCAAAGCTCTCCAGTCGAAAAGGGCTCCAGTTCCTGTCTCCTCACGTCTTATATACCTTTCTCTGGCCAGCCATTACTTCCTGTCTCAACCTCTCTAGTGCTGGGACTAAAGATGTGTGTGCTTCCCAAACAAAGGCATGAGATCTCAAGTGCTGAGATTAAAGGTGTATTATTCCCAAGAACTGGGATTAAAGGTGTGTGCATCACTGCCTGGTTCTGTTTCTCTCCTAGATGGAGTCAATCTCATGCAATCCAGGGTGGCTTTGAACTCACAGAGATCCAGGTGGATCTCTGCCTCCTGAGTGCTAGGATTAAAGCTGTGTGCCACCACTGCCTGGCATCTATGTTTAATCTAGTGGCTTGTTCTGTTCTCTGATCAGGAAAATTTTATTAGGGTACACAATATATCATCACATTTCTTTTTTGTCTAAAATAATAAATGAAGATTGTAACTAATATAAGAAAAACTATATATAATAAGTATATACAATACATACAGAATTACATTAATGGCCAGGCAGTGGTGGTGCACGCCTTTAATCCCAGCACTTAGGAGGCAGAGCCAGGCGGATCTCTGTGAGTTCGAGGCCAGCCTGGTCTACAGAGCGAGATCCAGGACAGGCTTCAAAGCTACAGAGAAACTCTGTCTCGTTGGGGGGGGGGGGGGGGGGGGAGAGTTACATTAACAATGTCTAGTCCATTAACATTTGACAAATTCAGAGAAAATACTCCATTATTTACCCTATTTTGGTGAGTCTAAAATGTTGTGCCTCATTCACTTTCTATCCTGACTTGAATTACCAACCCAAAACTATCTTTGGCTGTCTTTTGAACTTACACACTTTACACTCTTTAGGGAGGTGAGCAGCCCACAAGCTTCTAGTCTATCCCGCTCAGAGGAAGGGCCCGTTAGTGTTGTCTTCCCACGTGGGTGGCCTTCAGGAAAAGGTGGACCGGCCGGCCGCCCACATGAGCTTGGAGCATTCTGAAGCCTCCACAGCTCATCTTCTCCTAGCTTCATACATTAATCTCCAGAGCTCAGCGCGTAGGAGTCTGCCCCCAAAAGGCAGCTCTCAATGGGCGCTGGAGAGGCAGAGTTTTGAGACAGAGGTCTCGGTCCGGGTCCAGGCCCAAGGTCACGAGCCCCAGCAGGGCCAGCTCCAGGAAGCAGCACGCAGCCCATACCCCAACCCAGCAGACTATGTGAGGGTGGTTACAGGAACCTGTCTTCTTCCTCCCCTGACAGTGCAGAGAATGCAGAGCTCTGGCTCCGAGGAAGAGGAAAACCCCTCCTGGGAATGAGTGCACCAGAAATGGGCTATCTGGGCCCTGGCGGGGCGCACACTCTCCTTACCCAGGCACGCACCGTTCCCACAGTCATCTCCTGCGGGGTCCTGGCAGGGCTCCTCCTTGGCTTGTCTACTGGGACTCAGGGCTTCCTGTGACACACGCAGAAAGGACCTTAAATATCACTGACACTTTAAAAGGAGCTGGGAACCTGACCAGGCCTAAGAAAGATCAGGACACTTGAGCGATGCCATGTGTGGGGCCACCGTCACAGGCAGTGAGTGCCAGTAGGCCCAGTGGACAAAGGCTAACACCCCGTGCCCTCTACCCCTCTGCTGGGGGAGCTCCTGGGGGGAGGGGCGTGGCAAGGGGATGACAGGAAAAGAAAACAGCAGTTTACCTGGGACTGGGCTGCCGCCTCCCAATCTCCAGTGCTCCCCATCTCTGGAACAGTTGGGGCTTGGGGTGTGAGGATAGCTGAAGAAGAGAGTAACCCTGTGAGACATAAGCTTCAGTTCTCTAAACCACTTCCTGCCAAAAGGGCACACTGGGGTCAAGCCAAGGGTGTCCCATGCCTGGTGCGCAATCCTCCCTTGACGTTCCCTTTAGATCTAGGACTCCCTAAGCTATCTTCAGTGGTGTGCCATGTGTGAGGTGCCTGTCCCCGTCCTGTGAGCAGCCCACACCCCATGCCACACCTGCACCTTCTGTGTAACTCCAGCTAGTGAGGTGTCTCCAGGCATCCTCCTTCACAGAGCCTTTTAACTTGACTGCTAAGTAACAGCATCCATCAGACTTTTGTCCTAGGGGGTACCTTGAATTCTGCACATCCTTTCTCCCACCTCCCAGGCCTGTCCCTCATTCTCTTGTGTCCCCATATCCGTCGTACTTACCATTCTCTTTCACAGGCTGAGGTGGCATCTTGGAAAGGTCGGGATGCATATTCAACTGTTTCTGGGGCTGTGTCTCAGGGCAGTGAGCCACTGGCTGCCGCCCGAAGCTCTGAAACTCTTGAACTGCTTCGAAGGACCCGGACTCTTCAGCACACAGCTCCAGTCCCTACATACGAAGTCAGAAAACTCCAATCATCAGTTCAATAAGGTTCCTTCAGTGAGACAGGAATGCTATTTGGTGTATGAATGTGTTCCAGGGGTTAACAGACTCTTAAGATTCAGAGAGGGTTTCAAACACAATGAGAAAGCCAACAGACTGACTTTAGTAAAGAATCAGCATTTATACTACCAAATGAGTTCTGTCTCGTTGGATTCTGGGAGGCTGTACAAGTATTTCAAGCAGGTGATCACTATTCAAAGTGTTCTTGATTCACAGGGACAAATTACATAAAATTACATTTGGGGACATTAAAATGTAATTTATAAGCCTTTCATAAGCCTGATTGCCTCTTTAGTAGTTACAATCTACAGAAAAACTGCTATGTCTAGACTCAATGGCAATCCTTACTCTCCACCCAGCCCCTCCAACCATCATCACACTACAGCAAAGATTCTAACCCTCCGGATCAGCACTGTCATGTGGTGATATATTGTGTACCCTAGTAAAACTTGCCTGAAGATCAGAGAACAGAACAAGCCACCAGATTAAATATAGATATCAGGCAGTGGTGACACACAGCTTTAATCCTAGCATTCAGGAGGCAAAGATCCAGCCAGATCTCTGTGAGTTCAAAGCCACCCTGGACTACATGAGATTGATTCAGTCTAGGAGAGAAACAGAGCCAGGCAGTGGTGGCACACACCTTTAATCCTAGTACTTGGGAGTCACACGCCTTTAATCCCAGCACTTGAGATCTCATACCTTTGCTACCAGTATTTGGGAAGTGCACATGCCATTAATCCTAGCACTAGGAATGAAGTGATATGGCTGGGCGGAGAAAGGTATATAAGGTGTGAGGAGACAGAAACTAGAGCTCTTTCAGCTGAGGACTCAGAGACATTCAGTCAGAGGATTCGTGAAGTTGGAGAGCTGAGAAGTAGCTGTGGCTTCTTCCTTTGTCTCTCTGATCTTTCAGCATTTACCCCAGTATCTGGCTCCAGGTTTTTTATTATAAGACCATTTAGAGTTCGAGCAACACTGTCAACACAGAAAACAGGCAGATTTAAGTGACAGAGAAGACGCATGGACACCCCTGAGGGCAGATCTCGTGTTTTCAGTTCAGTAAGTAAGGAGCTCAGATGTCACCACTCCATCTCAGCAAGAAACAAACTGAACAAACGAACACATCAAAGCTCTTAGATCCAGCAGGGAAGTGAGGCCACACCACACATGCCCGTCCTCAGAGCTGGAGAAGTAAGAGGAGCTTCACCTGAGCAGAAACCTCTGCAGGGTCCAGTGCTGGGCAGGAAAGCCTTGTGCCACAGCCGACAAGCTGCTGAAGGCACAATGCAGGCCACCTCAGAGTCAAGCGCGGGGGACCCAGGCACAGAGACAGGGGCATGTGTGCTTTCATGAGTTTAACTTCGAAGATTTTTACCCTTCCTCACAGAGTAACACAGAAAAGTCCCTTCATGCTTCTGCGGGGGCAGAGGGAGGCGGGGACAGAGCCAATGTGAAACATACCAGGGTACTCTGAACAGTGCCTGCCTCAGGAGAAACCACTTTACCAGAGCATAACCTGCTCTACAAAAAGGAGCTGCCCGGCTCCAGTTCCTCACTGTTCTGCATGGGCAATGGGAAGCACACGCCTGAAGCCCTTTCTAGCAGCCCGGCCCATCCAACAGAGGAGGACACCTGAGAAATACTGATGAATGTCAGAATCCAGGGCACTGGCTAATCACAGAGCCATAGACTGCCCCTAGATATACTTGGCCACTACGTTATGGAAGACTTATTTACATAGTTCCTTCCACCCAAGACATCATATACCACCTTTTAACCAAAAATTATAAAGTATACTAAAAGGCAAGCAATAGTTGGAATAGAATAAGCATGAAAACTAGTGTCAGGTGGTAGAAAGCCAGGATTATCAAAGTATGAAACTTAAAAAATAGTAATCCAAGTGAAGAATTAATCACCTTAAATGTCAATTGTCTGAACACACTAACTAGCTGGCATGGTGACATTCATCTGCAATCCCAGCAGTTGAGAAGCTGAGGCAGGAGGATTGTAAGTTTGGGGCCAGGCTGGGTTACACAGGAAGACCCTGTCTCAAAGATAAATAAATAAACAAACAAACCAAAAGGCCAAGATTATACAAAATAAGACCCAACTATATGCTGTACACAAGAAATCCACTTTAAATATAGAAACACTTTATAGATAAAAAGTAAAGGAGGGAGGAGAAGACACCAATTTAACCCCAAGCAAAAGAAAGTGGGCTGGGGAGATGCCTCAGTGGTTAAAGTTCTTGACATACAAGCAGGGACCAGAGTCCAGGTCCCCAGAACCCATGTAAATGCAGGGTAATCATGGTGGCCTATCTGTAATTCCAGCTTCAGAGGGCAGAGACTAGCGATCCCAAGAGCAAACTGGCTAGCAAAATAAAACTGACTAGCTTTATCAGTGGTCTCTGGGTCTGATTGAAAGAATCTGCCTCAACAAATAAGGTAGAAGACTGATTAAAGGTGATTCCTGGCATCAACCTCAAGCCTCCAAATGTACACACACATATATGCACACCCGCACAAACATGTATGCACACCACACATATGCACATGAAAATGGAAAGGCAGGGAGAGACAGTGAGAGAAGCTGTATTAATTTCAGAAGAGCAGACTTCAGAGTAAGAGAAGTCACCAGGGATCAAGAGTGGCTTTATAAATGGTACAGGGTCAATACTCTACAAAGGCACAATAATCCTCCATCCATGTAAGGATACGCACACCTTAATCCTCCATCCTTCTAGTAACACAGCCCAAAGCTGACAGGACCGTAGGAGAAAAGGGCGTCTGAGTTGGAGACGTCAGCAGTGCTCCTGAACAGACAAAACCAAAGACAGTTGAACTGAAGAGGCTATGTGCTGTGGGATGGTCTGTATGTCAAATTGCTCTGATTGGTCAATAAATAAAACACTGATTGGCCAGTGGCTAGGCAGGAAGTATAGGCGGGACTAACAGAGAGGAGAAAAGAAAGAACAGGAAGGCTGAAGGAGAGACTGCCAGCCACCACCCTGACAAGCAGCATGTGAAGATGCCGGTAAGCCACAAGCCACGTGGCAAGGTATAGATTTATGGAAATGGATTAATTTAAGCTATAAGAACAGTTAGCAAGAAGCCTGCCACGGCCATACAGTTTGTAAGCAATATAAGTCTCTGCATTTACTTGGTTGGGTTTGAGCAGCTGTGGGACTGGCGGGTGTCAGAGATTTGTTCTGACTGTGGTCCAGGAAGGAAAACTCCAGCTACAGCTATGTGTGGTGTTAGATTCATTAGTGGGGCAAAACAGGAGAGGTGAAACTGAATTCTGTAAGGCAGAGCTTCTAACAACAGGATATAAGATCCATCTTCAAGCTCCCAGGCACCATCCACTGCCAAGGTGGACCGCATTCCAGGACACAGAACACACTATGCAAATCTGAAAGGACAGAATCATGACATGTGTGCTCTCAGATCACATGGAAGTAAAACCAGAAATCGTAACAGAAAACAGCTGGAAAATCACAGCATACTTCGGGCTCAAACAATATACAAGTAAACATTTGAGTCGAAGAAGACATTTCAACAGAAATCTAAAAACCCTTTGAGTTACATGAAAATACAACTTAAAAAAACAAAACAAAAGCCCACGGGACGCAGTGAGAGCGGAGGAGCTTTGAGGTGAATTCTCAGCACTGAATCAAGAACCCGGGGCAGGAGCGATGGCTCAGTGGCTGAGAACACCTGCTGCTCTTCCAGAGGACCAGGTCCAGCTCCCAGCACCAAGTTCACATGTGAAACAGCTGTGTCGTGTCCAGCAAAGACTCCTTCCCTGCAGACGGCTACTCCCTGTACTGCTCACAAATTTCCTGTCTCCTGTTCTGTGGTGACCCCCGAGCTGTGGGGGAGAGTGTATGGTATAGATGTCCCAGTTGAGAGCTGAGTACTCCAGTCTTTTAACCCTTCTCTTTCCATTATCCTTGGCCTCTCCAAACCACCTATATCCTCGCTCTTCCCTTGAGATCCTCCATGCCCTAGTTATCTCCACCTGTCAACCTGACACAGCCCAGAGCTATGAGGGAGTCCAGCTGGGGGGAATGCCTTGACTAGATGAACCCATGCAGACAGGGCATTTCCCTTGCTAACTGGTGTGGAAGGGCCTAGCCCACTCTGGGCAGTGCCATCACGAGGTAGGTCAGCCTGGGCTGTCGAAAGCAGGCTGAGCAAGCCAGAGAAGACCAGCGGGTAAGCAGCTTTCCTCTGTGGGTTCTGCTTCGGTTCCTGCTTGAGTTCCTGCTCTGACTTCCCTCGATGATGGATTGTGAGCTGAAGTGTAAGGCAATCAAACCCTTTCCTCCCCAAGTTGCTTTGGTCATGGTGTTCTGTCACAGTACCAGAAGGTTACTAATACCCCATGGCCCCTTACTAGTTTCCCGAGTTCTATGGGCACTCCAACTTAAACATGCACCTAAAGCATCCACATACAGGAGGGAACACGTGTCATTTGTCTTTCTGGGTCTGGGTTACAATGCCCAAAATTATTTCTGGCTCCATCCATTACCTGTGAATTCCATAATTCATTTTCCTTCACAGCTAAATAATATCCCACTGTATATATGCACATTTTCATTATCCACTATTGTCAGAAGGATATCTAGGCTATTTCCATTACCTGGTTACTGTGAACAATGCAGAATGAACATGGGTGAGAAAGTATCTCTGTGGCCGAATATTGTCCTTTGGGAGCATGCTGAGGAGTGGTGGAGCTGGATCACATGGTAGATCTATTTCTAGCATTGGGGGAAACCTCCACACTGATCTGCATAGTGGCTGTGCCAGTTTGCACTTCCACTAATAGTAAGTGTTCCCCTTCCCCCATACCCACGCCACCATTTGCTGTCAGCTGTTTCCTGTTGTTTTAATCTTAGCTATTCTGCCTGGGCTAAGATGAAATCTCAAAGTACTTCTAATTTTCATTTATTTGATAGCTAAAGAAAGATTCTGAACATTTAAACAAATATTTCCCAGCCATTTGTATTTCTGCTTCTGAGAATTCTCTGTATAGTTAGTTCCATGCTCCAAATTTTAATTTTTTTTTTTTTCTGGTTTGTTTGTTGCTTAGGTTTTGTGTTTTTATCTTGTTTTTGTTTATTTTTTGAGGTTGGCTGTTTGGTTTGGTTTGTCTATTCTAGATACTAGCCCTCTGTCAGATGTATAGATGGAAAAGTTTTCCCCCCAATTCTGAAGGCTGTCTCTTTACTCAAATAATGATGCCCTTTTGCTGTACAAAGCTATTTAGTTTCATGAGGCCCTATTTGTCAAATGTTAATCTTAATACCTGTGCCCCGCTTAGAAAATCCTTTCTCGAGTCGGTAAACTGAAGCATAGTCCCTGCTTTCTCCTCTGTCCCATTCAAGCTATCAGGTCATATGTTGAGATCTTCGATCCTTTTGGAGTTGCGTTTTGTGCAGAAAGATGGGGATCTAGTTCATTCTTCTACATGCAAGCTATCCAGTTTGAGCAGCATCATTTGTTAAAGATGCTGCTGTGGTGTTCCGAATATGAATCCCCCACAAGCTCAAATGTCTGCCTGCGTGTTTGCTTCCCAGATGGCAGACTGTTGAGGATGGATTAGGAGGTGTGGTCTTGGAGAAGGTATATCACCAGGGGTGGGCTTTAAGGTTTCAAGCCCACACCAGGCCCAGTCTCTGTCACTGTCTCTCTCTCTCTCTCTCCCTGTCTCCCTCTATCTTGCTAATCGGGATGTAAGCTTTTAGCTACTGCTCTTGCACCATGCCTGCCCACCACCACACTTCGCGCCATGATCACAGACTAGCCCTCTGAAACTGTAGTTTCCTTTTAAGTTGCCTTGGTCATGGTATCCCTTCACATCAACAGAAGAGTGACTAAGACAGTTGTCTTTTCTCTGAGTATACTTTTTTGCTTCTTTGTCAAAATCAGGTGGCTGTAGGAGTGTGGGCTTATCTAGGCCCTCGTTTCTATCTCGTTTATCAAATGTGTTTGTTTCAATGCCAGAACCATGCTGGTTTTATTACTGTTGCTCTGAAGTATAACTTGAAATCAGAGATGGTGAGCCTTCAGCAGGGTTTGTATTGTTCAGGATGGTTTGGGCTACCCTGGGTCATATGAACCTTAAGATTTTTTTTCAATTTCTATGAAGAACTGTGTTGGGATTTTGATGGGGATTATATTCAATCTGTAGACTGCTTTCAGTACTATGACCATTTTCACAATATTAATCCACAATCCATGAGCATGGAAGATGTTTCCATCTTCTGGTATTTCTTCAGTGTCTTAAAGCTTTCACTGTATGAGTCTTTCAGTTTCTTGGTTAGGTTTATTCCAAGGTTTTGGTGGATTTGGCGGGGGGGGGGGGGGGGGGGTGGTATTGTGAATAATCACGTGTCCCTGATTTCTTTCTCAGTGTTTGTTGTTGGCATATAGGAAGCTACTGATGTTTTTGTGTTAATTCTACATCCTGATACTTTTTTGAATGTGTTTATCAGCTATGAATAAGGATTTTTACATTTTCCTTTCCTATTTGCTTCTCCCTTTATCTCTCTCCTTTCTTATTGCTCTAGCTAAGAATACAAGCACTATATTGAACAGGAGAGGAGAGAGGGAACATTCTTGTCTTGTTCCTAATTTTAGGGGAAATATTCCATTTAGTTTGATGTTGGCTGTGGGCTTTTGTCATACCCTGTATTATGTTGAGATATGTCCCCTGTATTCCCAGATACTCTAGAATTCTTACTATGAAGGGATGTTGGAGTTTTTCAAAGGCCTTTTCTTCATGCAATGAGATGATCATGTGGTTTCTGTACTTGAATCAATTTATGCACAAGATAACATTTATTAATTACTGTTGAACCACCCCTGTATCTCTGGGATGAAGCTGACTTGATTGTGGTAGATGATATTTTTGATGTGTTCTTGAATTTTGTTTGTAAGTATTTTATTGAGAATTTTTATGTCTATATTCATTAAGGAGAGTGGCCTATAATTCTTTTTTTGCTGGATCTTTGTCTAGTATTGATTCTAAGTTTATATGGAGAGGAGAAAGACCCAGAATAACACACACTCCTCACCAAAGACTTACAGATGCCAAGCAAGCCCATGAAAAGGTGTTTATACTCTTAAGAAACTGCAAACTGGGGGATGGGAAGAAGGTTCAGTCAGTCAAGTGCTTGTCACAGCAGTATAAGGAACTGGGTTCAGATCCCAGCACCTGCATTAAAAACAGTGCACACCTGTCATCCCAGCACTAGGGAGGTGGAGGCAAGAGTATCCCTGGAGCTCACTGGCCAGCCACTCTGGCCAATCAGTGAATTACAGGCTCAGTAAGTGACCCTGTCTCAAAACTAACGTGGAGAAACTATTGAGGAAGATTCCTGACATCAACCCCTGGCCTCTACATACATGTGCATACAAACTCACTCATGTGTGCACCCATCCACATGTATAAGAAATGACAAGTTAAAATGTGATATCATTTCACAACTATCAGACTGCCTGGCATCCAAACACGAAACCAAAGATAGGCAACGACAGAGACCCATGCTCACTGTTCGCAAAATGCAGAATAGTACGGCCACTTTCCAAAACAGTTTGGCAATTTCTTATAAGACTATAAACATCCCTTTGCCATAAGATCCTATAATGTACTTCAGTTTTACCCAATGGCATGAAAACTTACATGCACATAAAAAACCTACATGTGACATTTACAGTGCCTTCATGCCTAACTTCCAAAATGTAGACACAACCAAGATGTCCTTCAGTCTTGACTGGAGGAATTGGTACAGCCAGACAAAAGAACAGAACTCCACACTAAAAAGAAAAGCAATAGTTAGCCATGAAAAGACACTGAGGAGCACTAAGCATGCATTACTGAGCAAAAGAAGCCAATGCAAAAGGCCACAGATCATGTAACTCCACCTCTGTGGCATTCAGGGAGAAGCCACACCAGGTGATGGTAGAAAGATCAGTGGCTGAAAGGGGTTGGAAGGAAAAGGAGTTAGTAAGCAGAACAGGATTGTTGAGGCAGTGACACTATTACATGACACCATAATAGTGGAAACATGCCATTATGTGCCTGCCAAAACCCATACAATGCATCCCACCAACAGCGAGACTCAGTGTGAAGTACATGATCTGGGTAATGATGATGTCAGCACAGGCTCGCTGGGGTAATAAATGTTCTTACTCTGCTGGGGGATGATGTCTACCAGGGAGTCAGGGCATCTCTGAGGACACTGTACTCTCTACTCAGTTCTGAACCGAAAACTATCTTAAAAACAATGGTATGCCTTATCAGAATACCCGTGGAAGAGTTGAGTTCCACATGAGTGACACCAGATGAAAAAACAGTGGCACTCAAAGACCCCTTTCAGGGAATCAGCTTAGGGCCACTTAGCCCTGAATGAAGGCACTGACCGTTCTGAGGTGGTGGCTCACCCTGAGGAACAGAAATTTCATCCTCCTATGGAGAGTTAGATGTGGCCTCCAGAGAGGGTAACGCGTCAGAGCTCACAGCGTGAAGGCCACAAGCTGTGGCACATGTACCGAAGAAAGCTCTTCCCTGTGCACCCATTGCCGTGAAGTTTGTGAGCACCCAGGGGCAGGCAGAGAAGCTGGAGAATAAAAGTAAGACATAGGGAGGGGGACCCAGGGAAGATGCTGCTGCTCTCCCTTCTCTAGTTTAGAAGCAGACCAACCTTTGGTCAGCTCACAGTGGTGTCTAGTCTCACCTCTCACTTTACAGATGAAGGATCAAAGACCTTGATTTAAGGCAATCCTCATCTCTAGGTCTCACGTGTGCATCTTCCAGCTCCAAAGTCCTAACCTTCCATTGTTTCCTCTCCACAGCTTACGGCAAACAGCTAACATCTTGAAAGAAATGTCACAGGGGCGGAGCGTACTTTCAAAAGGCATGTGCTCATGCTCTGTTCTCTGACTTGAAATGGTAGCTTTCCGCCAGTCAGTAAAGGAACCCCAGAGCAAAGCCACCAAGCTTAGCCCTCCCTTGCCCCACTCTCACATGTTTGGAGCTTTATGGTCTGAATGGACAGAAAGCCTGTCATTTACAACATACGTCTTCTCAAACACAAAGTCCTCACAACCAAATGTGGTCAAGTCTGAGGCCACCCACGGGGATTTCTGACTGTAACAAGTGGAGAGCTGCGAAGGTTCTGGAAGGCTGCCTCAGTCTGAAGCCAGCTACGGAGTTCACTATACAGGGCAGCTGCAAGTAGGACCCACATTCTGTGTCATAGGAAAATGACATATCACAGGCCCTCAGAGTGGCTTACAAACGGTTGAAACTGTGAATGCTGAATCCATAACCCACCTCCCTTTCTGGCTCGACCACTTCACTATATAAATTGGATATGTTACTTACCTCACTGTTAACTCACTTAAAAAACAGCAAAAGAGGAAGCAACCTTCTCAGACCGTGGGGCTGACTGGATGAGAATATACAGAAGAGACTCAGAACAGGGCCTGCTGTGCAGTGGGTGCTCACAGAATGTCAGTGAACACCTCACCCGAGCCTCACACTCGGAGGCATTTCAATTCCATGTTTGCAGATGAAACATCAGCTCTGCAGTGGAAAGAGCTGACCCTGAAGCCCAAGGATCGGAGTTTAGGCTCTGGTTCACTGCTCAAGTGACCTCTGGGAACCATCTGATTTTTGGAGCCCTAATCTACAAAATGGGGACAGGAATACGATTGCTGTCTATGTGCTGCTGTAAGCATCCAAAGAGACCCAAGTATGTATAATGACTGTGTTAAACATAATACAGACTAGGCACACTGTATGGTATTGGGAGACAGTTTCGATGGTAGTTAGGCATACACACTCTAGTTAGACTTTTCTAAGAGCAGATCTTGGCTCTACAACCCAGTAGCTAGTGATTTTGAACCAATTATCTATTTTTTTTTCTTTGCCTCCATATCCTCACTAGTAAAATTAGCCTAACGGTATCGACCGCCTTATTAAACTGTGGCAGGATTAAATGAGTTAATACAAGCCAAGCAGTTAGAATCCGACCTGCTACACAGCAGGGCTCAGTACACAGCAGTCGCTCAATGATCACTACTACCGCAGTTTGGGGGCAGTTATGAACGCAGTCTCAGCCGCCCCACCTTGCCTAAGCAGCTTCTTGGAGAGCAGACGATGAGCCTCACCTGCTGTCCGGCAGCCCAGGCCTCTCGGTGCCAATCCTCCACCAGGGCCACAGCCTCCTCCCCGCTCTCGGGGTGTCGTGCCTGCACCCAGGTCTGCACCTCCCTGGGTAAGATGGACAGGAACTGCTCTAGAACCAGCAATTCCAGGATCTGCTCTTTGAGGCGGATCTCGGGCCTCAGCCAACGACAGCAGAGAACCCAGAGCTGGCTGAAAGCCTCATGGGGCCCAGCTGCGTCCTGGTATTGGAACTGCCTGAAACACCGGCGGGAAACCTCTGGGCCAGGGACACGGCCGTGGACCTCCTTCTGGGGTTTGGAGACTGGTCCCCAGGAGTCCTCTTCTAGTTCCACAATCAGGAGGTCTCCAGGCTCTGGTGGAGGCGAGGCCACAGCCATCATCGGGCCTGCAGGCTTCACTTTGGCGGGGCTGTCCTCATCCAGGGACTTCCTGCATTGGCAATGTGTCCTTCCAGGGACTCCTGGGGAAGGACTGCTCCCCAAGACTGTGAAGGCAGAAAGACAAAGGGCCGAGTGAGCAAGAGGACCCACGAGCACCACTTTCCTCACTTCTACCAAACCTGCCACAGCCTGTAAAAGGACAGACACTCCACTGCAAAGGACAGGAAGTGAGACCCTGAGCAGGTGTCCAAGCCAACACCTAGCTCACTTTACAGACAGACAGCACCATGTTACACCCTTCGGGACACGCCTAAATGTGAAGGCAAGAACTCTGGGCCTCTGGGCTCCAGTCCTGGTGTGGCCTTCCTCCCTTCTACACCATGTCTGAAAGCTAGCCTTCTCTCAAGTTGGTTCTGAGGGCCACCTCCTCCATGAGACCTGCCTTCTGAGACTTCCTGAGACTCAGTGTTCCTCTGTGGATGGTCATCTTGCAAAATCCCTCACACTCTCTGGTCGTCGCACATATCTGACATTATTTATCATCTCCAAACTGAAGTTTCTCAAAACTCCAGCAAGGTGGTCTGCGGGCCTCATGACTCCAACATTTCCACTTGACTATCCCCCAAATGCCTCGTGTGCAATGGGTCAGAACTGAACACATCATTAGATATGATACCTATAATCCTAGCAATCAGGAGGCTGAGGCAGGAAGATCCTAAGTTCAAAACCAAACTGAGCTACAATAGCAAAACTCCAAGTCAAAAACCAAAACTAAATAAATAAATAATAAAATCCTGAGTTTGTCATCTTTTATGGCAAGCCCCTCTGTCTTCCGGAGCTCTCCATGCAGTGCAAGGCATCACTTTCCATCATCCTTTCTGCCAGATGCCACACCTGGTTCACCACGAAGACCTGGCACTTACATCCTCAGTGCCACTACATCCTCGGTACCACCAATACCACCATAGAACCATCTCAGCCCATCCTGCACTTGCCCTCCAGTGCATGACCAGGCCATCTCCCTCCCCAGCTCTCACCCTCAAGTCCAGTCCACTCTGTGGAACACCTGACTGCCTGGCCTGCGGGTCCTCCCCACTGCTCCCTGAGCCCCCCACAGAGCCACCACCAGCCCTTCCTCACCTACCTACTTCTCTCCTGAACCTGCACGTTTCCCATGGGGCCTTCCCGTCCCCTCAACAGGACTTGTCCTCAGTCACCAGCTCCCACGGCACCTTGGGCGCTTCCTCACAACCATGATCACCCTATTGTAAATACCATACCAGCCAGACCCCAGCTTCCCATGGCTCTAGCACAGTGCTCAGCACACAGAGGAAGCGCAAGGAACAGGAAGTTACAGATGGTGAACTCGTGAGGCCAGGATCACACTAGACAAAGGGCAATTGGTTTCCTGCCCATGTCAAAAGGGTTCTTTTCTCTCCGACTTCCACCTTTCCGTGACACCATCTTCTTTTTTTTTTTTTTTTTTTGGTTTTTCGAGACAGGGTTTCTCTGTGTAGCTTTGCGCCTTTCCTGGAACTCACTTGGTAGCCCAGGCTGGCCTCGAACTCACAGAGATCCTCTTGGCTCTGCCTCCCGAGTGCTGGGATTAAAGGCGTGCGCCACCACCGCCCGGCAAGTGACACCGTCTTCTATAAGACATGCATGTTGGCATCTAAGGTGAGGACAGCTCCCTGATGACACTCATCCTGGGTTCCCTCAGAAAACAAGCTCTTAATGGCAAGTCTGATGACATGAAACACACCCAACCCACGAAGGCCATTGTCTGCATCTAAGCTGGACTGGCACAGCAGAACCCAGAGGTTCTGGACAATGGCATCTGGTATTCTGGGTCATCTGACTGGGCTGTATGGAAACAAGGCAAAGGTGACCAAAAAAAAAAAAAATGGTCATAAAGACATCCACGAACTTAGGAAGATGCTTGGAGAAAAATGCATGGCCACTGGGCTACTCCTGGCTCATCCCTCTGCTACCAAACCACCTGTCACTTTCTTCAGGAAGAGTTCCTTGGTGTGCCCTTGTCATGCCCTACCGACATCCCCGATCCTGTTCCCAAGGCAGCTGACACACACTTCTGACAGAAATGTTCACCCATGCTTTGTTGTCGTCACCTGTTCCTACAATGGCCAATGCCACTACACTGTGTCACTAAGGCCAGAACAATGCCACATATGTGATAAAGAGCAGAGCCATTAAGGAACTTTGATGCCTTGTATTAAATATATGAATCTGTTATATCAAAAGTCCAGAAGGTCCATGAGTTAAAGAATTGACATTTCGTAACTTTTTGTATAAACACATTTTGCTGATACACTAATCCAAACACCTATCTGTCACTATCACACACAAGGACTAACCCATCAAGCATTCACAGAGTACCCATTAGGTGCTCTGCATTGTCCTGGGAGCTACAGACCCAACAATAACAGTAAATCAGCAGGCAAAGACTCCTATGCTCCTGCATAAAGGGGACATCCATCAGGCAATGAGCAGCCACCCACCAGTCCCAAAGCCAGAGCCTAGAATATTTTTTTTTGGTGGGGAGAAAGATCCTAAAAACCTCTAAGGTTCATTTCAAACAGATGTCAGAAACCCCTGGGGGGATCATATATCAACTTTCTCCATATAGACCACAGACTCCTGTGGGGGAAGGGAGGTCAACACAGTCAGCCAAGAGCTGGGTAGGAGCAGACTCTAGGCCTGAGGCTATGAGGTGCCTTTTATCTTTTATCAACACTAAGTACATGCTAAGCATTCTCCATCCATATATGCAAGGAATCCTCCAGGCAAGCAAGTAGAAGGCCATTAGTGCTGAGCTGAACGTCACTGACCTGTAACTCCCGAGACACACAAAGACCAGAGAGAGAGAGAGAAGGGACACTATTTAAGTTTCAGAGTCGATTCCATCCGTGTCTGTTCCAGAGTGGGCACATGGCGCTGACCCTCTGTCTCTGCCACTCTCTGCCTGCTTTTAGTTTCCTGAGCCTGTCTTGTCACTGAATGGAAGTGGGGTGTCTTTCCGACAGCTTTATACCAGACCAAAGTTGACTCTTCTGTCTCCTGCTCACACTAGAAAACTTGGCCGTGTTAGTGCGCTTTTGACAGTGTGCTGACGGAAAGAAATGGCTCCTTACCGAAGCCCGCCCAAGCTGTGATGCAGAGAGGAAAGCCGAGCTTCTGAGAAAGAGGGCGGTGGAGGAAGAGAGAAAACTACCAAACGGCAGTTAGGACCGAGGCCCAGGTCAGTCTTCTCCCATCATTTTCCTCAATCACATCCCACAGCCTCATACCGGCTAGAATTATGCTATGGGAGACAGAAAAGACATCCGGGGAACAGTGAGAAGATGGACTCTAGACCTGCTTCTGCTCCTTCCACGCTGTGTGACCCTGGACAGGTCAGACAGCCTCCTGTGGCCTCCCATCGGAGCTCTCGCCCTCAGGCTAACTTGTACACAAGGCCAGAATAAGCAGGCAGTGAAGCGAAATGGAACAGCTGAGTAAATACATGGAACGGGTAGGGACTGTGACCAGCCATGACGCCCTGCGGGGAGGTAGGCTCAGGATGTCCCCAGTCCTTCGGCCTTTTCCAAGAGAAACTAGACCTCTCAGAACTGTTTCAGACACCATGAGGATTAAAGAAAGCACGGTAGTTTCTTCACCCCAAAGGGGCTGCCATTATGTCTCCTCTTAGCTAAATAAACCCCCACAAAACCCAGAAGGACTCAGGAGGAGCGCAGGCTCCCCGAAAGAGTGAGAGGTGCTTAATCAAAATCAGGGCCACCAGAATTCAAAGTAAGAGATTCTCAGATTTAATTTTTTTTTGTTTTGTTTTGTTTTGTTTTTCCGAGACAGGGTTTCTCTGTGTAGCTTTTGCGCCTTTCCTGGAACTCACTTTGTAGACCAGGCTGGCCTCGAACTCACAGAGATCCGCCTGGCTCTGCCTCCCGAGTGCTGGGATTAAAGGCGTGTGCCACCACCGCCTGGCAGATTTAATTTTTTTTAATTGTTTTTAATTGGGACTACTTAACCATGGGAAAACTGAGCAAGGACTTGGCTCCTGGGGCACTGACTCTGAGTGTGGACATAAGTTCTCTCCTCCACTGGCTCCCGCAACCATAGGAGGGGGAGAGAAGATTCTCCCTGGGACCTGAAAAAAAGACCAGATTGGTTGGGGACCTCCAAACAGTAAGAAACTGCGAGTTCCCAAAGCTTATCAGTTTCACTTGGCTGAGAGTTTCAAGCTATGGCTTAAAGCAGGTGGGAGTCACACGTAAGGACTCAAACTGGAAACAGCAGAGAGACCTCACTTTGCACACCAACTTCAGTCACTGGAGATAACTACCTAGAGTAGTCTGCTGAGAAACCCGTTCTGCGTGAAGAGATGAATTAGCAATGGCTACATGTATCCCTATGTGTTAGCTACATGTATCCCTATGTGTTAGCTACATATATCCCTGTGTGTTGGCCAAGGCTGGCCTTAAACCCCCATCAGCCACTGCTTCTGCCTCAGCTTACAGCCGACATCAACGGCAGGAGGACTGAAGCTCATAGGCCTGGAAGTCCATAGCCATCTTCAAGCCTGGGATAACAAAGCTCACCCTGACGGATCGCTAGCCCACACTCGCCAAGCATTTACTCATTCGCTTGATCTACATTAGGTGTTTACTGTTCTGAGCTGGACAGAGGGAAATGGAGATGAGCCCGACACTTCCTGTCCTGATGGTGCTGTCTACTGGGACAGACCAAAAAAAAAAAAAAGTCACAGACAATTATATTAATAAAAGTGGTAAATACAGTATGATTTGGGAGCTGGGAAGTTGGAGGTGACAGTCTGCTTAAAGGAATTCAACAGGAATTACCTGTTGAGTAGGTTCTTGAGGAGTTCTCTTCAGAGAATGGGGGATGGGGACTGCAGAGAGATAGGACATAGAATAGTGGAGACCCAAATGGCCCACCAGGAAATGGGAAAAACTTTGGCAGCCGCAGAGTGTGGGGTGTGAAAAGTGGACTGCAAAGGGAGTTATGAGGATACTATAATCGCAGATTTTACTCCACATGTGCTGCACACCAGTGGTGGATTCCAAGCTTGAGAACCGAAGGTACAATCAGACTTCAGTGCTAAACAGATAGCACTGGCTGCAATGTTTGTCGGAGCTGGAGAAACGAAAATGTGGACACTTCTGCAGAGACCCTCAGAAGACAGAGGTAATTTTAAGAGACACTAAAGAAAGCGCAAGACGCGAAACGGCATGGATGGGGAAGAATGCAGGAAGAATCCGCTGGTAAAACAAGTAGCCCAGTGTGGGTGGGTCAGTAGATGAAGATGCCTTTCGCTGCCATCAGGAATGAGGAAAGAAGTACAGGTTTGGGGCTAAAGACAAAAGCGAGTCCCATTACAGACGGCATGAACTTGGGTGTGGAGAATGGAGCACTAGTTTAAGCTCAGACTTCCAGATCAGGGCCTCTTCACTTCTTTGCCAGGGCCCTCGGAATCCTCTCTCCCTGTGCTCTCCAGACCCTAAGGTGACTTCCCTACACGGCAAAAACCCATCCCTTCCACCTCACCTGCAGACCTTTGTAAGACCCGCCTCACTGCCGGCCCCTCCAACTCACTCTTCGTCCCGACCCCTCGGTGACCCTGCCCATCTCCAGACGCTGCATCCTCTGCCCGCCCTCTACACGCGCGCACACACATACACACACACACATACACGCACGCACGCACTCACGCACGCTACTTTCCCCTCTCACCTTCCCAGGCCCCCCAGGGTACCACCACCTCCTAAGCCTCCAGCCCAGCGCCTGAGTCTCAGCTGCACCCCATCCGCCACCCGGACTCACCCACGGAGACACCCACTTCACAACAGGGCGGAAGTGCTCCCAAGCTCCTGCAGGGGACGCTGGGACCAGGAGTCCTGATGCCGCCAGCCCAGGAACCGGGTCTCCGAGACTACAACTCCCAGAAAGCATCGCCGGAGCACCGGTGGACAACTCCCCCTGTCGGCCGCCTCTCAGATGACGTCAGCCGATGAGTGCGTCATCTTCTCATAGGCTCTGGCACCGGAACAAATCTAGCAGGGTCAACGCCTGGGGGCGTAGCCCGGGACGACCCTGATTCTTTCCATTGGTTGTACGGTGACGGCACCGCCTGGTGGGCGGAGCCTAGATTAGAAGAGGTGGGGCTCTCAGAAGGATCGCTAATTTAGAAAGTAGAGAAAAATAATAGTAAAAAAGGAAAGAGGGTGACTACTGTTAGGTTTCAAACCTGGGACAAATGGCTGAGGTGCCCGTAGGGACTGAAGGATGCAGGGAGAACCTGGCGGTCAAGTTCGCTTTGATATACTAAGTAGGCACCTCACCCATTGGTCCCAGGTTTGAAACCTAACAACTACAGTGACCATTGGATATAGTTGAAACTGTGGTTTCCAGGTCACAACTTAGTTGAGTGGTTTGGACGAGTTCTGTGCCTCACCTCTTCACTTGTAAAGTAAGAACAGTAATAGCACCCATGTCACAGGTTTATGTGAGGGAGGCGCTAGTAAAACAATAAACCTGGAACTGTTAGCTCAGAGCCAGGATCCATAATGGATAACAGATATTGGCCATTATTATGTAAATTGTGTACAGAGCTTGAATCCTCGTGGGTGTTGGAAACATGTTAATCCTTGTTGCTGAATAATCTTAGTATAATTTGTGGTTGCTCTGTACCACTGTCCTGGCTAGTTTTACGCCAACTTGACACAAGCTAGTCATCAGAGAGGATGGGAGCCTCAGTTGAGAAAATGCCTCCATAAGATGGGCTGTGGGAAGCCTGTGGGACATTTCCTTAACTAATGCTTGATGGAGGAGGGCTCAACCAATTGTGGGTGGGGTCACCCCTGGGCTGGTGGTTCTGAGTTCTATAAGAAAGCAGGCTGAGCGAGCCAGTAAGCAGTTTTCCTCCATAGCTTCTCCATCAGCTCCTGCCTCCAGGTTCCTGCCCTGTTTGAATTCCTGTCCTAGCTTCCTTCAATGACAGGCTATAATGTGGAAGTGTAAGCCAAATGAACCCTTTCCTCCCCAAGTTGCTTTGGGCATGGTGTTTTGTCATAGCAAAAGTAACCCTAACTAAGATAACCACTGTAAATACAGATATGAGCAATCTAATCTAATAGGAAGCTGGAAATGTGGGTTTTGTAGACAGGCATAGATCCGAATCCCAACCCGGCTACTTCCTAGCTATGTACCCTTGAAAAAAGCACTGCGTCACATTTGTCTTTGATTTTATTTTTCAGCTGTAAAATTCAGGTGACAGAGCAGAACCTACATCTCATGGTATTTCGAAGATTAAAGATAACATGTAGGTAAAGCATGGACTCTGGAGTCAAGCCACTTACCTTTCAATGCAGGGTGCATGCCTTGACACTCATTAGCAGCAAAACCTTGGGCACAGTGCTAACGCCTCTCGTGTACATGTGTGTTTGTGTGGGTAGGTGCATTGTACATACAGGTGCACATGCTTGTGGAGGCCTGAGGTCAATGTGAGTGTCCTTCACAGAGCATTCTCCACCCTGTTAATTAGAGGTGGGGTCTCTCACTGAACCTAGAGCTCAGAGATTCAGCTGGGTTAGCTAACCCATGAGCTCTGAGAATCTGTCTGTCTTTGCCTCCCATCCATTCCCCAGTACTAGTGTTACTTAGGGCACTGACACTCCTGGTTTTTATATGGATGCTGGGGACCTGACCTCAGACCCTTATTGATCATGTGGCTAGCACTTTATCAAGTGAACTGTCTCCCCTACAAGTTGAACATTTCAGTTTCATTGTCTGGAGGGTGGGAATGATAATAGTGAAATCTTCCTTTGAAGACTGTTGAGAAAAAAAGTAGGCAAAGAATGTGAAGAGCTTGTCATATTCCTGGCACTCAAAAAGTTGAATGACTACTGGCTGTTATTTTTATTGAGAACTATGAAACTTGAGCAAATTGACAGTAGCTAGCATTTGGAAAGGGATCAGTACATTAGCTAGAGTTACATTTAAGGGAAATTCTACATCTTAGTTGTAATAACCCATTTCAAATTCCTTAGCTAGAAACTATATTCTGACTTACTTCTTAATAGATCACATGATTTATTTACTTAGTGCATGTAATGCATTGGTATTAATAGGTTACTATCACCTACTATTGGTTACTATTGAATACCCTATTCAATTGTCTCTGCAGCTCTATGAGGTTGGTATTGTTACTCCAAGTTACGAAAGTGGTGGGGGCCTAGAGATATAAATTAGCCTGCTTAATATCACAAAGACAATAAGTACCGAGGCTGGAATTTGAAGCTCTAAAATTCCAGACATTTCCTTGCTCTCTGCCTGACCTTTCATGAGGAAGACACCGTAGGTAGAAGGAGGTGAGGACTTGAAGTAAACTCTGACACAGTAAGGAGGGCTGAGTGGGCTGAGACATCAGAGAGAGTGTTGGTGTCTGAAGGTGGAAAGACAGCTTTGCGGGGCCAGGTGAGACCTTCCCATCAGCAAAGCCTGTCCTGAAGAGCAGAAGCAGAGGTGTACAGAAAGAGAAAAACACCAATAGGCCACAAGAGGGCACCCCTCACCCTAAATCCAGCCTGGAATTGTATGGTGTCTCAAAGCCTTTGTCTAATTAAAACCTGTCATTCTATTACAAAAGTGGGAAAACTTAAAAAAAAAAAAAAATCCCTAAGAGGCCAAATCCCAGCCAGAACTAGCCTTGGGTTGTGTCCGGTTTGGCTGCAATCTGCATTTGCCTATCTGAATCTTTTCAGCTGGGTTAGAAGTAGGATCCAAGGATGAAGATGGCAATCTTCATCTTTGGCTACAGGACCTGATCTCCAAACCTTCTGGATCAAGAATTCCTGGGAGTAAATCACTCTTCTGAAGCACATGCTTCCAACATATGCATATCTGTTATAAATGATACACTTGTATTGTACAGTAATATAAAACATTGTTTTAATTTTTGGTTTTTAAAAGATTCTTTTTGTTTGTTTGTTTGTTTTAGTTCTGTAGACCAGGCTGCCCTCGAACTACTCACAGAGATCCACCTGCCTCTGCTTCCCGAGTACTGGGATTATTATTATTATTAATTATATGTATGTGTTTGGGTGGGTATGTATACATGAGTGGCAGTACCCTCAAAGGCCAGCAGAGAACGTCAGATCCCCTGGAGCTGGAGTTAGAAGTTGCTGTGAGCACCTGCCCCAAAGTGGGTGCTAGACTGTAAACTCAGGTCCTTTTCAAGAATAGTATGGATTATTAATCACTGAGTATGGATTATTAATCCAGTCCTGCAATATGAAACTTCTATTGAACACATGTGTAATGAATTGGTGTTTTTCTTGTTCCTTCAGTCATATTAATGCATTTAATCATCACAAAATACTGAGCGGGGTGTGTGTGTGATGCTATCCCATTTCACAGAAGAGGAAACTAAGGTGCAAAAAGTAAGTGACACGCTGGGCGGTGGTGGCGCACACCTTTAATCCCAGCACTCGGAGGCAGAGGCAGGCAGATCTCTGTGAGTTCGAGGCCAGCCTGGGCTACCAAGTGAGCCCCAGGAAAGGCGCAAAGCTACACAGAGAAACCCTGTCTCGAAAAACCAAAAAAAAAAAAAAAAAAAGTAAGTGACACACCAAAGCCACGTAGTTAAAAAGCGGGCAATCTAGCTTCAGAAAAGGTGAGATTTTTAAAAAGAGAAATATAGCTGGGTCAGATAATACACACACACATAATACACATAATCCTGGCACTGGAGATTTGGAGGCCAAAAGATTGGGAGTTCATCCTCAGTCACTCAGATTCAAGGCCAGGCTGGGCTGGGGTGGGGTATTGGTCAAAGTGAAAGAGGAATATTAATATAATATTTTCTTCCAAAACCCTGCCCCAGGCTGGGAGCTCAGCACAGGCCTCTGGAGAAAGTAATGGTTGAGCTGAATTTTAAAGGCTGTTTAGCAGGTCCCCAGGGAAAGTGTTGTCAGTAAAGAAGCAGTATGTGCAAAGGCCCAGAGGCAAGGCTTCATGATGCCCTGGGCGCTACACGTGGCTGGCTCTGTATGCTAGAGCATCCAGAGTGATAGTGCTGTTCTGAGGCTCCAGAGGATGATCTACATGAGCATATCTTCACGTTTTCACTGAGGGAGAAATGACCTGTCTGCTCCTGGATGGCCCTCAGCTGTCAACCCTTCTATCCTAGTTAGCTTTAACTGTCAACTTGACACAGCCAAAAGTCATCTGAGAAGAAAGCCTCAATTGAGAAATTGCCTAGAACAGATTGGCCTGGGGCATGACTGTGGGGGGACTGTCCTGATTGTCAATTGGAGAACCACGTCCTCTATGGGCGGTACCAAACCTAGGCAGTGGTCCTGAACCCTATAAGAAAGCTAGCTTAGCATAAGCCAGCCAGCCAGCAACACCCTCCATGGTTCTTGTGTACTTCTCGGCTGTGAAGTGAGTTCCCTGGTTGGAGGTAAGGCTGTGTGAAATAACAAGCAGGCCTGCCTTGACTTCCCTTAACAACAGAGTGTGACCTGGATTTGTAAGCCAAAAAAAAACAAAAACAAAAACAAAAACCCTCTCCTCCCTTAAGTTGATTTCGATTTTGATCCAGCATCACAGCATCATCACAGCATCATCACAGCATCAGAAGTACAACATCTTCTGTGACTCTGGACACAAAAGGACCGGTTGGCCTCTTGATGGTCTGGTTGAACTTGACCTGGTCCCAAGACCTGTAACTTAGGAAGGCCTTATCTTCTTCCCAACATGCCCCACCTTTATTTCCCCTTTGACCCTCTGCCTCTTGCATTTCTGCTAAATAAAAAAATAAAAAAAAAATCAACCAAGCCATCATTTCTCAGATTTAGCCAGTTTACTGGGGACTTGGAGATCTTGGGAATGTCACATACCCCATGGGCCCCTGCCATCTCTCAGCTTTCCTCCTCCTTCACCCTCCAGCCCCCGCCCTAAACCTGTGTTTCCAGCATGTGGGTTCCCGTACCAGCAAAAGCTGACTCCAGGCTCTCAGCCCCACTGTGCCCCCCTCCCCACTGACTCCCTGCCGGGCTGGTTTGCTTCTCCTACCCCTGCCCTAAGATTCACATGTGCCACCCTACTCCAACCCCGGCTGCCCTAGCCTGCTCCTCAGCCAAGCCCAGAAGCCATCCTTCCTTTCTTCTTCCTTGGGCCACAGGCAGTAGTCTCCTCGCCGAAGCAACCGGGCCAGTCTGTGGTAGCCGGGGAGCTGGTGTCGGGAAATGGGTTCCAGGAAGGCTAGCAGCAACACCGGAGGGAAGGGGGCAGCCAGGAAGAGAGAGGTGGCCAGGCGGAGCTCCAGGTGGCAGCGAGGGCTACACAGGGCCTGGCCACTCAGCACACAGAGAATGACGCGGCTGTTCACCATGCTGTCCACCACATTATCAACTACATCCTTACCAGGCTCAAAGTCTCGATCAGGGAGACAGAGGCGGAGGCCCAGGCCCGCTGGAAGGAAGCCCTCCAGAGCAGGCAGAAGTTCCTCTATTACCCAGCCCTGGTCTTGCCTGCAGTGAGACACGAAGACGTCAAAAAGGAACCTCTTTCCTTCATCCCCCTGACCCCGCCGACCCTGGAGCCAAACCCTGAACAAGGCCTGCAGGAAGGGGATCCATAAGTTCCTGGCTTCTTGGAGGAGTGGCAAGGCAATCAGCAGAAACACCAAAGAAGAGCTAGCTAAGAAGAGTTTTAGCTCCAAAGTCTGGGGGCAGTGGTCCCACAGAAAGGAGAAAAGGGGGTGCTTGGCAGGGACCCCCTCTTCTGTTAGACATAACTGGCGATCTAGTATTTGGATGTATGTTTTAGTGGACTGCTTAACCCACGGCTCCATCCACGCATTGGCACACTGGCAGGCCAAGTTGGACTGCAGAATGTATATATACTGGGGCATCTGAGGGCTGTACTCCCTCAGACTGTCATGCAGAACCAAGTCTTCCTCGGTGTATAGCACTAAGACCCGGAGACTGCCCAGGCGCTGGAAAGCTGCAGCCGACAGTGTCTTGAGCCCTGTGCTGGACAGCTGCAGTGCCCGGAGCTGTGGAAGCTGGCCCACCAGTTCCTCCAGCTGTACTGAGCGGGGCTGGGCTATGGATTGAAGGGACTCCAGCTTCAGCTCCTGGAGGCTGGGCAGCCCAGTGATAAGGCAGGGTCTGGAGTTGCTTCCAGCACCCCAGATCTTCAAGGACTGAAGTTTGGGGAGCTGCCAGAGAAAAATGTTGGAGGTGTCCTGGGAGCAGAAGGCCTCCAAGCTATTCTGGAGCAGGGAGAGCTGCTGAAGACTGGGGAAGACCTCAGAGGCATTCTGGACCTCCAGCTTCAGCCCCCTGCCTTTTATAGTCAAGGTCTCCAGGAAAGGAAAGACGTTTGGGGAAAGCCTCCAGGGCTTCATGCCTGATGATGCATGAAGCTCTAAGCTGGTCAGATACATAGGCAGGGACAATACTGACGGAGCGGGGAGAGAGGGAAGCTTCAGTCTCAAGGTATGCAGACTCTGTGCTCCCCAGAAGCCAGGGTCTGGGCTCAGAGATATTTGGGTGTCTAGCAGGCTAAGGGTGGTCAAGGCGGGCAGAGCAACTAGCCAGTTCTTACCCAGGTTAAGCAGGGGATTTCTATCCAAGTTCAAGGTCTCGAGCTGCTGTAGATCCCGGAACAGCTGCCCCTCCAGGGAAAGCAGCTGGTTGTCCTGAAGCAGCAGCTCTCGCAAGTGCGGTAAACAGGAGAAGGTGGCTGGAGGCAGGATGCGCAGCCCGTTGCCTGCCAGACTCAGAGTCCTCAGTCCTGACACGTCTCCGGTCTCATTCATGCACAGCGTTGCGCTCTGCAGTTGGTTTCCAGCCAGGTTCAGTGTCTCAAGCCTAGGCATGGCATCCAGGAACCCTGGTGGCAGCTTAGTCAGGCCAGTGCCTTGGAGACCCAAGCTCTTCAGACTATTGCAGGAAGCCAGGGCCTCCTGAGATATATATCCTATCTTGTTTCCTCCCACGTTCAGCTCCTGCAGCTTAAAGTGGGCAACAGCCTCAGCAGGTAGTTCAGCCATGGCAGTCGACTGTGCATACAAGACATCGAGTTTCTGAAGTCCCAGGTCCTTCACTCTCGCTGCCTCAAGGTGTGTTTGATCCAGGTTCAGAATCTCCAGCTGGAGACCCTGGAGGGACCCAGGACTAGCCATCTTCAGCCGCCGGTTGAATGTCAGATCCAACATATGCAGGGTCCATGGATCCCTGGAAGAAGGGCCTTGCACCAGGTCTGGAAACATGCCAGCTAGCTCCCCCACATCCTGGAGGCAACTGAACTTAACAGCCAGCCATTGCAGACTGCGAGGCAGCTGGACACCTGCCTTCTTGTCTAGGCAGGGCCCCGAGATATGGAGGCTCTGGAGGGAAATCAGGTCACCAAAGGCATCAGGAGGCAGAAAGAGGGATGTCTTCCCAAAAGGATGGTCTAGAAAAGAGAGTTTCTGCAACTGTCCCAAGCCTCGGAGAGCTCCTGGCAGGAGTTCGGTGAGATGCAGATTCAGTGCCAGAATCTTGAGCCCGGGAAAAGCAGAGAAAGCATCCGGAGGCAGAGAAGACACAGAACCGCTGAGGCAGAGCCCTTCCACAGTCCAGGGCACAGCCGCCAAGGTCTGTGTCAGGTTGGTCACTGAGATGCATGCAGCAAGGAAGGACAGCTGGGAGACTGAGCAGAGTGAGAAGTAGCGAGAGACCAGGGGCAGTTGGGCGCCTTCAGTCAGCAGGCACTTGGAAGTGGTCCACCCTGTTACCAGAGGCAGGGAAAGGAGCAGGCCAGGCAGGAGTGGGTGCCAGCCCATCTCAACGCCCGCAGAATCAAAGCAGGGGAGGAACTCAGACTCCCGCCCCGTCACAAGTGAACGTTGCCAATACTCAGCATGGGCAGGATACTCATCCACTTCGGAGAACCTGTAAGGTCTGAGAGCATAGATGAAGGGCCCAGGACCTTCTGCTGTGGACACTGGGACGCTGGGAGAAGTGAGGAACCAGACTCAGAGACACAGTGCTGAGGCTGCAGGGTCAGGGAAAGGAAGTCCTGGGGTGATGAGTTGGGACCTAGTCTCACTTCTCTGTTAGGAGAAAACAGGTGGAGTTTCTTTTCTTCTTCTTGTTTCCTTTTTATATATGGTCTCATGTAGTCCAGGCTATTGAGTCCTTTGAACTTCTGAACTTCTTACCTCCACCTTCCCATTGCTGAGATTACAGGTGTGCACCACTATACCCAGTTTACGCAGTGCTGGGGTTAGAACCCAGGCTTCAGTGGTGTGTGCTAGACAAGCACTCTACCAACTGAGAGACATCACATCCCCTACAAGTAGTTTGTAAGTGCAAGATTTGGGTCCCGGCAGGCTTTCACACTGTCGTCCTGAGTAAGGCGTCTCACTTCCGAGCCTGTTCTCACCTCCGTCCGGTAAGTGGAGGGCTAAGCCCTGCTTTGTAGGATTTCTGCAAATGTAGTTTCAGAGCAGCACCAGCTCTTCTCCTCATCACTTTCATTATGACTTCTTTTTTACTGACGCCCTGGAGCTCTTGGATAAACACTGTTGCTAGTTTGTTAACTCTTTGGCTCTTTTGGGGGGCCCGCCACCCGACTCCCAAATAAATTACACACAGAGACTTATTATTACTTACAAATGTCCAGCATTAGCTTGGCTTATTTCTAGCCAGCTTTCCTTAACTTAAATTATCCCATCTACCTTTTGCCTTCGTGCTTTTTCCTTTTCTTACTTCTGTATATCTTACTTTCACTCTGACTCAGTGGCCGGCTGTGTGGCTGAGTGGCTGGCCCCTGGTGTCCTCCTCTCCTTGTTCTCTTACTCCTTGACCTTTTCTCCTTCTATTCATCCTCTCTGGCTGTCAGCCCCCGCCTATCCTTTCTCCTGCCTTGCTATTAGCTGTTCAGTTCTTTATTAGATCAATCAGATGTTTTAGACAGGCACAGTAACACAGCTTTACAGAGTTAAACAAATGCAGCATAAAAGAATGCAACACATCTTTGCTCATTAAACAAATGTTCCACAGCATAAATGAGTGTAACACATCTTAAAATAGTATTCCACAACAAAACACAAAAGGGGGTGTTTTATAAGCAAAATAATACATCAACATGATGCTGTCAAGGACATCTTGTAGGCTCCACGTGGAAAAATCTCAAAAGGCATCAGTTTCACCTGAGAGGACAGGGAGTGGGGAGGGGCTCCACCTCTGCTCTCTGAGACGGGCAAGGAAGGAAAGTCCACCAGCCTTGACCTTGACATGCACTGCCAGAACAGGGCTGGGAGCCACGGGAGAACAGAAAGAGAAAGACAGGAGCTCTGTGGTTACTTCAAACCATGAAGGAAGGCATTCAGCCTAAGTCAACATCTGCTCGTGATTTGAAAAACTAACAAACTCAGAGAGGAGAGAATCCGCTCGACTTCAAATGGTGTAGCTCTCTCAGGTCTACCAAAGAGTACCGTTCTCAGTGCCTTGGGCTTAGAGCCGGACTGAGACAACTGCATTTCTGCTCAGGATTAGAACGGAGGCCGGAGAATGGCGGGACAGAGATGAAAACGATAAATAAAAGAAGAAAGGCAAAGGTCACCAAGTGCAGGATGTTGGGATGCCTGCCTGGGAAACCCAAGAGTTTCTAAAGCCAAACTCATAAACCGAAGGCTGCTTAGCAAAGAGGTTCAGTATTAGGCCCAGTTTCTTAAAATTCTTCTAATATGCCCGTGTGTTAGCCAGCACAGCTATGAAGAACAGACAACACATTCAAATTAATATGTCTCTAAGTCCCAGCACTTGGGAGGCAGAGGCAGGCAGATCTCTGTGAGTTCGAGACCAGCCTGAGCTACAGAGTGAGATCCAGGACAGGTGCAAAGCTACACAGAGAAACCCTGTCTCAAAAAAACAAAACAAAAAAAGTAAAGAAAGAAAAAGATGTCTCATAGTGTCTCATAGCAGGGCGGTGGTGGTGCACACCTTTAGTCCCAGCACTCGGGAGGCAGAGCCAGGTGGATCTCCATGATTTCATTTCAAGGCCAGCCTGGTCTACAAGAGCGAGATCCAGGACAGGCACCAAAACTACACAGAGAAACCCTGTCTCAAAAAAAAAAATAATAATACACAAAAAGACTGACCACAAGGGGTTAGGAGGCAGGCTTAGGGGATAACAATGGATGATCAGGGGCCCAGGCATAAATTGCAATGGTAAAAGCTGTCATCTTTCCTAGAAAGGAAGGGCCCATGAGTGACAGAACCCTGGGGAAGTTTTGAAGGGCTAGCTGCCTCCAGAAGAGCAATGTCACCTGAGGAGACACAGAAGAACAGGTGTCTAAATATCTGAATCTCTCTCAACTTCACGGCTCTGATCTTGTCCTTGGATGCTCCATAGGCCCCCAAACCAGAGGGAGGAACCCCGTATGTAACTCCATTCTGGTAACTTCCCTGAGCACCAAGCAAGATGGAGGACAGTAGAGATGCTGACAACAGACTTTGCCCAGGAGACTGAGGCAGGAGGATCACTAACATGAGACCACCCTGTACTACATAGTGAGTTCCAGGTTAGCCTGAGCTAAATACAAAGACCCTAACTGAAATGGTCAGGGAGAGAGGAAGGAGGGAAGGAAGGAGAAAAGGACACCAGCTGAAACTGAGTAAGTGAGGCCACAAAGTTAGAAAAGGAACAATCCAAAAACAAAAACAAAACCCTCCCACGTCTTCCATTTATGTAGTAACCCACACAAAACTAGACCCCCAGCATGAACACCTATCAAACTGGACTGAACACATGGAACAAACGCTTTCAGATATGAAGACTCTGTCTTTGCACATCTGTGTTGCCACAACAAAGGATACCACAAACCTAGAGAAAATGTGCTTTAAAAATAAAGGGGAAGCCGGGCGGTGGTGGCACACGCCTTTAGTCCCAGCACTCGGGAGGCAGAGCCAGGCAAATCTCTGTGAGTTCAAGGCCATCCTGGTCTACAGAGCGAGATCCAGGACAAGCACCAAAACTACACAGAGAAACCCTGTCTCGGAAAAAAAAAAAAAAAAAAAAAAAAGGTGAAGAGCCAGTCAGATGGTTCAGTGGGTGAAGGTGCTTGCTGTCGATCTGATGACCTGAGTTCGAGCCCCAGGACCCACCTGGCAGCAAAAGAGAATTGGCTTCATAAAGTTGTCCTCTGATTGGCACGTGCACCCACCCCTTCCTCCACATACAAAATAAACAAATGAAAATTCAGAGTGAAATAATGTTAAAGCTGGGCCTAGTGGCTCAGTCTTAACTGAGCTGCTTGGGGGGCTGAAGCAGGGAGACTGAAATATCAGCCTCCCTCTGGGCTACAGAAATGAGTTCAAGGCCAGCCTGGGAAGCTTAGTGAGACCTTGTCCCAAAACAAACAACAAGAAAGAAGTCTGAGGACACAGTGCAGTGGAAGAGGGGCTGGACACAGGGAGCCGTAAGTTCAGTCAATCCCCAGCACTGAAGAGAGGGGGGGTGGATTAAGAAGACAGAAAAATCTATAGGTGGGGCTTTAGGAATGGGTCAGCTAAGAGTACTGGCTGCTCTTCCCGAGGATCAAGGTTTGATTCCCACCACAACTATCTGTAACTCCAGTCCCAGCAATCTGACACCCTCTTCTGCATTCCACCAGCACCAGGCACACACATGGTGCACAGACATGCAGGCAGGCAAAACACCTATACACATAAAATAAGTTTTTTTAAAAATTGAAAATAACTGTATAGATAAATCTGGCAGAATATAGTTCTTAAACAGTTCTAATTATATCTAGTCACCTGTTTCAAGAAAACCCTGCTTAATCCTACTTATCTCCATCTAGGATAGCTCAAGATACATCATAAGTCAATAATTCTCAACCTGTGCGTTAAGATCCTTTTGGGGGTCAAATGACCTTTTCACAGGGGTCTCATATCGGATATCCTGCACATCAGATATTTACATTACAATTCATAACAATAGTAAAATTTTATGGTTGGGGTCACCACAACATGAGGAAATGTATTAAAGGGTCACAGCATTAGGAAGGTTGAGAACCACTGCATCGTAAGTCCAACTGTGGAAACAGAATATTGTCAAGGTCCTGAAAGAAACATAAATTTCTTAAATAGGCTACAAAAACGGCAGATATAAATTAACTTTTTTCATAATTTGACCTCACCAAAATCAAAAAGTTGTACATTCAAGGGTGAGAGACCAAGAAACTGAAAGAGAAGCTACCCTACAGAAGGAGGTACTTGCAATGTATGTGTGTGTGTGTGAGTGTGTGTGTGTGTGTGTGTGTCTAAGGACTCACACCTGCAGAATATTATAACTTCAAATAACCCATGCATCAAAGAGGGAACCATACTGAAAAATCAGAATCAACTGAATAATAATGAAAACACTACATAGCGAAATCTATTGGCTAAAGCTAGAGTGGTATCCCCAGGGAAACACCCACCCTTAAATGTGTTTGAAAAGCGACACCAAGGCTGCAGCCACGCCACCCAGACAGGCCCAGTCTCATCTGGAAACCAGCATCAAAAGTTGAGAAGTCATGATCGAGGCAACAACCTCAGAAGTTAGAAAGGGAACAATTACAAAGAAAGAAGATTCCCACTTCCCCCTTGTGCAGTAACACACCCTCACTATGAACACCTGTCAAACTGTACTGGAGACATCAAACAGCTCTTCCAGATAATGGACCCTGTCTCAAAGGGGTCTGTGTTGCTACAGCAGAATACCACAGACCGGGGACTTTAAAATGAACAGGAATTTGGGACCAGCAGGATGTGGGAGGAAGGAAGAAAAGCAATGAGAGGATGTCAGCAAAGTGCGGTGACATATATGTGTGCATATATAATAAACTCACTATTCTGTACGCTAACAAAACAGTAAAAACACTATTCTTCAAGATTACGGTGGTTACTAATCTTGGTTATCGACTTGAAAAGCCTGAGAAGAGGGAACCTCAGTGGAGATTGCTTCCATCGCATTGGCCTGTGGGCGTGTTGGTGAGGCATTTTCTTGGTTGATGATTGACATAGGAGGGCCCAGGCCACTGTGGTCGATACCGTCCCTAGGCAGATGGTCCTGGGTTGTATAAAAAAGGTAGTCAAACACTAGCCAGGGATCAAGCCAGCAAGCAGCCTTCCTCCATGGTTCCTGCCTCTGCTCCTGCTTGAGTTCCTGCCCTGACTTCTCTCAACGAGGGATTGTGACCTGGAAGTGTAAGATGAAGTAAACACTTTTCTCACCGAGTTCTTTTGGTCATGGTGTTTATTACAGAAATGGAGAGGCAAACTGGAACAAGTACAGTGTCCAACAAAAAAAAGAAAGAAAACAGTATCTAGTAATTATCTAGAATGGTTATTTAAAATAGTTTTCTGTATTGAAAGAACAAGAGCAATTTCTTTCATACAGTCCAGAGGCTGGGAAGCTCCAGACAAGACATCAGCAGACTTGGCTGTCTGGTGAGGGCTGCTTTCTCCTTTCAAAATGGTACCTGCCTCTGCATTCTGCCCCAGAGCGGGCACATGACAGCAGGTGGAAGGCAAGCTGGCTGGACCATAAAAACCTTCATTGATAAAAGTCTTAATCCTATTCACAAAGGTGGAGCCTTTAGGGTTCTAATCACCTTTAAAACCCTACCTAATAACACATTGTCAACATCTGAATTCTGAAGGGGATGTGTGGAAACCATGGTGATGGTAGTCGAGGATGATCATGCCCCAGAGAAGGGAACAAGAGAGGTAAACTCTATAGTTACCAGGACTGTTGGCAAATACCTGTTGCCATCTACTGAACGCCAGCACAGACAGCAAGAGAGAAGCCAGGTTGACCACACCTGTCTTACTGAACCAAGAAATGAATCACCAGCCTGGACAACCGCTACCCGTGCGTTTATAGGAGCCATTTTAATATAGGCTTAAGTATGAGGGGTAAGGAGAAAAGACGCACCAGAAAGAAAGACAGCCAAGTGTGCATTGCTTCCCGAGAGAGAGTGGGAAAAGTAAGACACTCACAGGGTGGGTGAGGGCTCCTCAAGAGAGAATTACAGAGTGTAAAACATACCCGAGAGTAACCAGAGATCCTCAAGGAAGGGCTGCAATTAATTGTCTTAGCATTGGCCATATTTACCACTTTTTGTAACTATCAAAGTTCTATTTCTACAGGCTACCAAGGTACCTTATTCTTTCTCTTCTCCCTCTGTCCCTATTGATGACAGAAATAAGTGAAGTGGCTCCAGCAATGTCTTGGATGTCAGAGAAGGTCAAAACCAGGAGTCACTAAGTTTCTACAAAGGGTTTAGTCTGTGTCCACTCTCTGTAAGTGAGTTTCTGGTGAGATTCCTAGAAGACTCCAGCAGGGCAGGGAGGAAGGCCTTGAGCACTTGGAAATGTTGCTTCTATTCTTGCTTTCCTGCTGGCAAAGGTTTCCACTGGATCCTAGTATGAGGGGCTCCTCTCCTTCCTCAAGTCCCCCAAATGTCACGTTTCTCCATCCTGCCTCAGGTCCACTGTGGAAATACAGGACAGGGTGGGAGGGAGGGAGACACATCACACATAGAAACATGCTCAGTTTTCCAGCCTCTCCTCCATTTTAAACCAGGAACTGATGGCATCATATTGCTTTGTTCTGTAGATCACTATTTCAGCCAAGATTCAGTCAACCAAGCAAGCAAACAGAACCTTCTGGCTGCTCAAAATCATCTACCAAAATAAGGATCTTGATCTTTACATTAATAAGTTCAGTCCAATCCAAAATTACATGATCACATCCTTGCTCTGGCGCTCTCAGAGTCTGTTTCCCTAAGTGTCTACATTTTGCCAATAAATCACTGTATTTATTTTTATCTCCTGTTGCCTCTCTTCCTGGGTTTGACTTTGTAGTAACTGCTTTCTGAGTACTGAATGATGTATCTCTAATTCTCTATCTCTAGTCTCCGAAAATGTTTTCTCCTGTCCCTTCCCTCCCTCCACCTCATCTTCTCAGATCCTTCCTCCTCCTCTTCTCCCTCCTCCTCCTCCTCTCCCTTCTCCTCTCACTCCTCCTCCTCTTCCTCTACCTCAGATCCCTCCCTCTACTCCACATCCCAAGCAGACTGGTGCCTGCAGGTTGTATCTTCTAGCTTCCAAGTAAGAGATCGAAAGAGAGGGAAGCCACTGGAGTGTGTCTTCCCCTCCTGTTCTGCTTTGGTGGAACAGAAATTCCTATAGCTATATCTGAAACTCTTCACGGCTCTAAATCCCACAGGACAGATCTGTCTTAGAGCCAGCTTCCCCTAGCTCTGAACTTTGAACTGCAGCCATGCTAGCACTTCCGTTGGTCCTTGTCTCTGATTACAATAGAAGAATCTTCAATCACAGACACTGAAGGTGGACACTTGAACTCATGAGTTTAAATATGAATTTGTACAGGGTGATTAGAAGTATCTGTGCTGCCTCCTGTTCCTCAGGTCTCCATGTCGTTCACACTGCTATATAGCATTTTATATATATGTATGTGTGTATGTATATATATATATATATGTGTGTGTGTGTGTGTGTGTGTGTGTGTGTGTGTGTGTGTGTGTGTGTATGTATATAAGACCCCTGGACCTCAGAGCCTTGCTTGCAATGGGCACTTCACTCTGAGTGACCAGAAATTCTAATGAGATGTTTTCACCAAAATATTCTTAATCTGCTACAGCAGCACACAGCCGAAAGCTGGGTTTTCACTGTCTTTGGTCCCATCAGGTCCTGAGAGTCAGTTCTCAGACTCACCCCCATTTCCTGGGCTGTTGTCAACAACAACCATTCCGTGTACAGTCTCACCTCTGCATAGCTCTGCTTGCGTGCTTCAGACTCTGGCTCTAGCTGATTAAAGCAGAAAAGAAACTTGGGATGAAATGGATTCTGGTTAACTTGTGGGATCTTTGGGGACAACGAGAACCAGATTCAGTGGCCACACACCAGAACCAGTCCCCTGGGGATACCACTTCTGCTGCTGCTGCTGCAGTGGTTAGTGACTTTCCCAGTCTCCCCGACATTAGACATGGTGGGGGGTGGTGTAGCTGCTGCCAGAAGAGAAGCCAGACAGAGCTGCCCTTTGCCCCTCAAACCAACTACCAAAGTCAGAGTCTGCTGTTGAGAGTCTTGCCTTACAGTTCAGAGTGCGAAGCACCTCTGGTTGCCAAATACTAGTCCATGGTACTCACTACCGCTCAAGAGGGGTGAAGAAGGCAGGACCCTGTCACTTTCCTCTATTCTAGAAATGATCAAACCCGACCTCCCCACCTCCCTAGAGGGTGGGGGAGTCCTCCCCTCTAAAAGGAAGCAGAAAGAAAACTGGGATGCTGGTGTGTCAAAGAGATGGATAGTTGATATCTACTAGCCTGTGTGAACTATACTGAATTCAGGGTCCTTGCCTGGAGTACATGGTTAGAGAGAATGTTCTTCCACACACTGGATGTTTCCTTCCATGTATAAAGGAACCACCTTCAGTATGACCCTCCTGGCTTGCCTTCTCCTTCCTTTTTCAGAGAGGAAGTGGCACTGACGTTACTGATGAGTTTGAGGGAACAGTGGGTGTGCCCCCTCTGCCTTCCTCTTTCCTTTCCTTTTGGGGGTATGCACCTTAACCTGCTACTCTGTGTTCTGGCTTTGTTCAGAATGAATTGCAAATGGAAAAACCAACAAATCCCCTTCACTTTCTTCAGCCAACGGATAAAACTAATTCGGGGCTTCACTAGCGGGAAGCTTATGTGTCTGTGGCTCAAGTCATCGGGTCCAGTGTCAGCATCTGATGCGTAGCCCATCCCATGTGGATGGGAGAGGAGCTGCCTCAACCCTCTAACTTTACTAGCATCCCACAGCTAACTGGACCACAGCCTAGTGGGAGAGAGAGGTGTAAGAGATTATTATAATAGAGGTCCATGTCTGAGTGCCCCTCCCTACGATAGAATGCAGAGCATTGACATAAAGAATTCAAAACTGAGGCTAGAGAGATGGCTCGGTGGCCAAGAGCACATGCTGTTCTTGCAGAGGTCCTGTGTGTTCAGTTCCCAGCAATGGTGGCTCACGGCCATCAGAAACTGCAGTTCCACGGGATCCAACATCCTCTTCTGACCACCGAGGGCACCAGGCACACATGTGGTGCATGTAGGTACTTGCTGGCCAAACACTCATGCACATAAAATAAAATAAAATAAATCTAAAAAAAATTTAAAGAACTCAAAACTATAATTGTAGCCCTTTACCTTTCTGGTGATAGTTTAAAATAAAAACAAACTGAGATCAGAATCTAGTCAATGGATAGGTTGGACGGGGACAGTCCATTGGTGACAATAAGTAGTCTTTTGCCTCTGACTGTAGAAAATTAGACTCTTAGAGCCCAGGAGCCTCCTCCCTCACCTCTCCTGCCTACTTATTAGAAGTGAAAAGACTGGACTTTGCAGCCACGTAGAAAGGAAGAAAATACCAAAATGAGATTGGCTAAGTTACCCTCTGATGTGGGAGATGGAAGATGAATTTTGTTTATCCTATTTCCCAAGTGCAGGGAGGAATGGGGCAGGGGAAGACCGCGTTTGATGGGAAATTCTCTGCGACTCCTGATGATGACTCTTTCTTTCCCCCAGAGATCTCTTCCAAGATCTTAGGGACTAAGCCTGCAGTGTGGCACACGCCTTTAATCCCAGCACAGAGGCAGGCGGATCTCTGTTAGTTTGAGGTCAGCGTGGTCTACTGAGTGGGTTCCAGGACAGTAAGGTTCTGTCTCGGGAGAAAGAAAGAAAGAAAGAAAGAAAGAAAGAAAGAAAGAAAGAAAGAAAGAAAGAAAAAGAAAGAAAGAAATCCCAGAGACATATAGACTGGCTGTTATCAGACATCCTGATAAGCCTTTTGAATAACACAGCCAGAAGTGTTTATATTCCAGAATCCCCCCTTTTAACTAGCCAGAGTTCCTATCATTCATAAACATAACTAGCATTTGTTGAGAATACATTGTGTGCCCTCTCTCCCTCCCTAGTCCACCCACCCACAGGGTTGGGGATCAAAATGAGAACTTTGTGCCAGGCAAGCACTACGCCACTGAGCTACAGTTCTGTTCTCCTAAGCCTCAAGATCCAGTTTCTGTAAGCTCCTCCCCCTCCCAGCCTTCACTTGAAGACCTGCTGCCTAAGGAAGTTCAGTGATCTCCACAGTTCCCAAGACAGTTTCTTTCTCTGCAGAAGGTCAGAAAGCCTTGGTTATCACTTCCCCATTCTCGCTCCCAGGGGATGGGAATTGGATGATGGATCCCTTCTTGTTTCTGACTTCGTGCTCCGGTGTCTTCACTAGCAAATTCTTAAACATCCCAGAGAAAGAGGCATTCTTGCTTCCTGATAGTTTAGACATCACCAGGATAGACAGAGGAGTCCAGACAAGTGTCATCAAGCAGGGAGAGGTATTTCCACTGATCTGCGGAACTCACGAAATGCCCTCCAGAGACTAGGACTCCAGAGCAGAGATCTCCGCAGAGAAGTGCGAGGCAGGAGCATCTGCGGGCATTGTGAGGAAGCAAAAGAGCCCCAGCAGCTAAGCATTTCTGAATAGGGTTTTTTGTTTTTGTTTGTTTTGTCTAGAAACAAATAAATTATGATTGCCCTAGCAGTATTCACTGGGGGGAAGTGGAAATATTTCATAGAAGTTTAAATCAGCAGGGTGGGGGGGTGGGGGGGTGGGGGGGTACTTGGGGTAGGGGGGAACCAGATATGGAACCATGGGCTAGACAGTAGAGTAATTGACTTGGTAGGAAAAGGTCTCTAGAGACACTTGTGCCTTCCTTCAGCTTTAGATTGTTGACACAAGGGACCTCACACACACACCCCGCACCCCCACCCCAAGGGAACTGAAATTTCCATTGGGATCTCAAGCTGGGAGAGTGAAAAGGCTGAAGTTCAGCCCATTTTCAGGTTCCTCGTGGCTTTACCCAGCAGGTCCTCATAGAGAGGATGATTAGGACCATGGGCCTGAGTGCAGGTGTCTGAGATGGTCTGCACTTGGCTGTGCTGGGGGGAAGTCTTCTGCTCCGCCCCTTGGCATCTCTATAAATACCCTGGGGCAGAGACAGTCAGGGCTCATTGGAATAGGTTCCAGGCCCTCTCGAGGCTGTCCTTTATTTTCTATCTGTTTATCTCCACAATCTAAATCCTTCTATCTAATATTTCCTGCTGCCTACACTCAAGAAAACTCTGGGGAGGCCACACTTTGACCAGGTCTGCTTAGTTATGCCTATCTCTTGCCCTCTCTTTAAACCTAAGCCTCATGTCAGGACCTTAAAGCTAAACTTGTGGGGGTATTGGACCTCTTTATTTGTTCCTTTTCTCAGTGTGGCCACATTTCAGGCTGAAGAGATGACTCAGCAGTTAAGAACAGGTATGGCACTTGCAGAAGACCTGAGTTTGATTCTCAGCACCCATATCAGGAGACTCACTCCTGCCTGTAACTCCAGCCCCGGGGTTTATGATGCCCTCTTCTGGCCTCTGTGAGCACATACACTTGTGTGCACAAACACACACATACACACCCAATTAAAAATAAAATAAGCCTGGTGGTGGTGGCACATGCTTTTAATCCCAGCACTTGGGAGGCAGAGCCAGGTGGATCTCTGTGAGTTGGAGGCCAGCCTGGTCTACAGAGCGAGATCCAGGACAGGCACCAAAACAAGGCAGAGAAACCCTGTCTCGAAAAACAAAAAATTAATTAATTAAATGTGATATACTGAATAAATCTCACTTTTCTACATTTCACTAGTGTTTTATTTCATTGACCTATTAAGGACAAGCAGACCAGACTTTGACCCTAACAACTCCAGTAGCACCAATAGCTGCTCCTAGTCTCTTTCCCTCTGCACTTCATATTCCAGCTCCAACTTTGCTTTCCTGACCAGCCACCTCTGCTTCTCTGCCTCATGGTTGCCAGTGGTCACCACTCCCCAGAGAACAGCAGGCTGAACTCAACCCCAAGGTTGGATATGGAGGGTGTAAAATCCCTGCCCCTCACCATTCTGGTCCCACTTAGAGCTCATCCACCTATCCCCACCCAGAACACCTGCTTGAGATTCGCTTCTTCTAGAAGCAGGTTCTGATGCCCTTCTCCCAGCCCACGCCACTCCAGGGATCCACTGTAAGATGCTCGGATGAAGAAAGAGGACCACTGCCATCCTCCTTTCTTAGAACCTTCTGGAAAATCCCTCTCTACCTGTTCTCTGTCTATATGGTGAGCTTACTGGGATGTTCTTCCTGGGGGTATTGGGGTTCTACATAGTTTTAGGGGGAGAAGCAAACACCAGTCTTTCATCGTGCCAAAGGCCAGCAGAGTTCTCTGGAGTTACTTGGTCCAGGTTCCTCAGAGTCCCCTTTCCTCTGGTCTTGCAGGTTTCATTATACAGCTGGTCTCCTTTGGGGGTGTCTACAAAGTCTGTAGGCATTTGCTCCAAGCCCTCATCCAGATCGCACCTATTCTGTGCGACACAGTGGGCACAGAGGCAAAGGAGGAGGGAAGAATCCTCAGGAAGCTTGTGACAGGTGGGGCAAACATGGGAGTGGAAGAAAGGTGTGACCCAGAGCCCTGGTGTTCCTGTGAGCTGACCACACTTCCTGTAATGTATTAGCAGCAGCCCTTCCAGTCCCCCTCCTGCAAGATCCCGGGAAACCAGGCCTCTCTCCATTGCCTTTCACAGGGCCTTCTGAGGTTCCTACAGGCCCATCAGCTCTCTGATATTGCTTTCTCACTTCTGTCTTCTCCACTGGACCCTGGTCGAAGTGGGTCTGCCCTCGAGACCCCCCTCTCCTCAGACTGTTCCTTGTTGACTGTTCCCACCATGAGCAAATTCCCAGCAAGCCCCAATGTGCTAGCTAAATTTGTCAGTGTGATACAA
Source organism: Peromyscus eremicus (assembly GCF_949786415.1). Lineage (NCBI taxonomy): Eukaryota > Metazoa > Chordata > Mammalia > Rodentia > Cricetidae > Peromyscus > Peromyscus eremicus. The sequence goes on from NC_081417.1 coordinate 139,905,962, forward strand.
TTGTAGACATGTTTTGAAAGAGGGAATCTCGCCGGGCGGTGGTGGCACATGCCTTTAATCCCAGCACTCGGGAGGCAGAGTCAGGCGGATCTTTGTGAGTTCAAGGCCAGCCTGGTCTACAAAGCAAGTTCCAGGAAAGGCGCAAAGCTACACAGAGAAACCCTGTCTCGAAAAACAAAAACAAAAACAAAGAAAAAAAAGAGGGAATCTTATTTAATAAAATGTCTCCATAATATTAGCCTTTAAGCAAGTCTGTGAGACATTTTCTTAATTAATGATTGATGTGAGTGGTGTCACCCTGCACAGATGGTCCTGAGTTGTATGAGAAAGCATGCTGAGCAAGCCAGTAAGCAGCACTCCTCCATGGTTTTTGCTTCAGTTCCTGCCTCCAGGTTCCTGCCTTGAGCTCCCACCCAGACTTCTCTTCACGATGGACTATAAGGTGTAAAATGGAATGAACCCTTTTCTCCTTGAGTTGGTTTTGGTCAGTGTTTCCTTACAGCAATATAAAGCAAACTAAACCCCCACCCCCAATTCCCTTCCCCTGCATTTTCTCCCTAGGCCATCTTGTACATTCCCCGGGCTCTTAGATAGCATCTGTTTACCAATGACTTCCTGCCCTCCCACTGAGCACCAGGTTCTTATGCAACTACCTATTAGCCATCTTAACTTTAGGGGTGGGGTACTAAACAAGCCATTTGGACACTTAATTAGCTAAAATTAAACTTCTAGTTTCCAGCCAGCTTCATTCTACTCCCTCTAAATGCCTCCACCTTGTCCTATTTATGGTGGTAATGGGGATCCAGACCCACAGCCTTGACGTTAGGTGAACGTGCTACCGTGTACCCCTGCCCTGCATGTCTCCTCCTAAGGAAATTTGAGTGCATAGTACAACCCTGTCTACAAAGTTCTTCAATCCTCAAACTGAAAGTCACTCCTGATTGCTCTTTCACTCATCCCCAGAAGCCAGCCCTGGTGAGGCCACGTCGGAACTCTACCCTCTCCTCCCCATCCCCATCATCAGACTTCTAGATGATGTGGCCATCACCTTCTGTATGGACCACAGCTGTGTTCTCCTATCCCTCTCTGATCTCCTTCCTTCCTCCTACCACCCACTTTCCATACAGGATGGAGAGTAAGCTTTTAAAGATACGCACGGCATCACCCCCATTCTGCTTGCAGTCAGAATGTGTCCACAGTTCCCCTGCACACTGAGAATAAAAGTGCATTGCTTGCTGTGGCCCGAGCTAGCCCTGCCTACTCCTACATCACCCTCCTCTCCCTCTCTCAAGCCACACTTGACCTCCTCTGGGTTCCTGTGTCTGATGAGCTCTGCCTATCTCTGTGGGGATGGGGAGCGAGAGTGCTTCAGCTTTCAGGGGCACTGGTTGTTTTGTAGACGTGTCTTCCTGTGTGCACAGGCTGGTGTGTGTACCGGTTGTAACTGACTGAGTCAACGCTGCAAAATTCATGACTTTGTAGATGGTCCACCACTTTTGAGGCTGTTTGCTGGAGACAAAACATTTCTCCAGGGTCATCGGGAGGTTCTGTTCTTCCGTCCTATTTTCTTAGCAGATAACAGGACTTTGAACCTAAAACCAAACCAAACCCTTTAAAGTCTTGCCAACAATGAAAAGACCATAACTTGGTCATCATACTGATGTGAAAACAAAAGAGAATTTAATGCCCAATCATTGTGCAAAATGAAAAAGGAGCATGTTGAAGTAAGAGAAGCTAGCTGTTAAAGAAACAGTGCACACCACCAGCAGACACTTTCAGCTTTCAGACTCACAAGGAGAGGCAGGGGGCACAGCTCAGCAGTTAAGTCCAAGAAGAGGGTATGGAACTCTCTGGAGCTGGAGTTATAGGTGGCTGGGAGCTGATCAGTGTGTTGGGAACCGAACTCAGGTTCTCTGCAAGAGCAGTACATATTCTTAGCCACTGAGCATCTCTCCCATCCCCTCCCTACTTTCTATCTCTTGCAGTCCATGTCGTTCTGGCAAGTTACACAGCTTCTTAGAAATGTAGAGACAATCAGGCGAACTTCTGAGGGCCGTAGTTTTAATTTGTGTCCACCTTATTTTTTTTTCATTCTGCCTGATAAAACCTGGCTTTTATCCTTCCCCTTTACAGATGGACAGACCCCAGTGAGCTGCTAATGAGTACAATGTAGCCCATTGTGCATTAAGACTTCAAAGTCTACTAGCCAGATACCTACCTGGCTCTCACTCTGAGGACACCTACCCGTGACATCCAGTCATTACTCTATGAAAAAGCCCAGGCTACAATGAAAGGCCACCTCTAGGGTCTGACGCAGCCCCAGCTAAGGTCCCAGCCTTCACTGCCAGACTTGCAAGTGCCAGGGCCTTCAGATGATCATACCTGTTCCCACAATACCAAATGGGGCTGAAATGAACTGTTCTTGCCAAGCTCTTCCCAAACTGCAGGTCGGGGAACAGCATGAAATTTATCTGGGGTTGTCCTGCTACGCAGTCACAGAGAGCTGGAGCACTGGGAACTGGTAGATAGTCAAACCCTGGAAAGCCATATATAGACATGATTCAGTAGTCAGCAGACACACCCAGAACCTCATCCAGTGATTCGGCTGAAAGCCTTCCTAGAGCAAGATCTTTAGGAAGCTCATGCCTGTGACCACAGAGCTGGGGAGACGGAGGCAGAAATTTTGCAAATTCAAGGCTAGCCATCTTTAAAAAGAAAAAAAATGATGGGGGGAGATTCAGAGATGGGTGTCATTTTTTGAGCATGCCTTGCAGAAACCATTATCAGGTCCAGGCCTCCTTCAATCCCAGTGTTTTAAGTCTGTAAACTTGCTGCCACCCACAGATATTCAACAGTGCCCAGCAGAGTCTCTGCTCTTCCTTTTCTTCCTTCACAGCTTTTGTTCCTAAATTCCAAGGCACCTCCTTCCCAACACACAGGAGCGTGTGTATCCCACTCTGTTTCAAACAGGATTCAAGAGCTTCCTGTGGGAAGAACGCACTTTCTTAGAAGCTTGAGGTCGGAGGCCCTGTGAAACAGATAGGGCACGGTGACTTTGAGCAATGACGTCTGAGAAGATGGGAGAGAGGCAAGGGATGCTACTGCCAGCTGCTTAGGTAACCTTGCTGCGGGGGGGAGGGGGAAATTAGGGCCATCTGTGAGTCTGTGGCTATGACTCTGAGTCATCCTGTTCGCTTCAGCCCCCCTGCAAAATGTTTCCACCAAGTTTTATAGGTCCCTGGGCTCTGTCTTCTATCTCACTAATGCTAAGGTAACAAATCTGTTCCCACAGCAGCCCCGCCATTTTGCTGACCCCGGGGGCCTTCGACATCCTCCAGCAGAGTTTGTCCTTCCTGCCAGTTTCACACAGCTGTTCCAGCCAGGCACAGCTGTCGTCGTCTGTGGAGGCCTGCAGCCACTCGGTCAGTCATGCAATGGATGTCCCTCTTCTCCAGCACAGGACTCGGCCTGCACAGCTGCCTCTTGCAGCTCCAGCCATGCACAGCCTGTCCCACAGCCCAAATCCTGAAGCTCCCTGACCGCCTGCATGATGTGCAGGAGGAGGAGGAGGCAGCGCATGGGGCTGCCACCGGGTGAGGTCAGGGCGTCTCGGGGCTGGTTCCTCCAGGAGGCTGTGAGGGGAGGATTTGCTCCAGTCCTCTCTCCTTGGCTTGTCTGTATCTTTCTGGGCCCTGCTTCTCTTCACCATGTCCTGTGTTTAGATTTCTCCTGTTTGTAAGAAGACCAGTCGTCTTGGGAGAATGACTTTATTTTAATCCAGTGACCTCTGAAAGACTATCTGTAAAGGTCACATTCTGAGGTACTGGAGTTAAAACACTAGCATACCTGTTTCGGGGGAGGGCACAGCTCTGCCTTTAATGGGTTCCTTCTGTTTGTCGCAGGAACCACGACAGATCTGATTCACATGCATGTAACCATTGTATTATCTGGACACATTCTGCCCACCTCCAGTCCAAGTAACCACAGGGCTCAGAACCCTCCCGGTTGTTTTCCTTCTCTCTCCTGCACTCAGCATCATCCGGGTTCCTGTACCGTCTGGACCAGTCGGGGCTGCTCATGCCATCTTCCATACTCGGCCTCAGGCACTGCACCTCTGTGCCACGTGGGCAGGTGTCACCCTACGCTTGGTGTTCCCAGCCCACCTCTTCCTGAGACTGCTGTCTGTCACCCTCCTCGGGTCAACACCCGTGCCCTGACTCTGGGTCCTGCCTTGTGATTCCCATGGGGGGAGCCACAGCGACACGCTTACGCCCCGAGATGTCATCTAGAAAGGTGGCTTTTCCCTCCACATCCACAGAGACATAGAGGTACTGGCCCCGGAGCCAACACCTGCTGTCATTCCTCAGTCTTGGTCTTCTTTCCTGCCTCCTTCAGTCAGTCAGCTGCCGTTTGCAGAGTCCCTGACATGTTTAAAGGACTATGATAATAACTGTTCCTGAGTGTCCTCACTGTTTCAAAGTACAGAGTTAGGGTCTTAGACAGCACAGTGTACTACCGTAGCTCACGTATTGGTGGACCAGATGTGTCCAAACACTCTCCAGGTGGGGGAAGAGTTCTGAGAAGTTGTGGACTTGTCAGGAGATGGAGCCTCACCAGAGCCACCGCAGACACAAGCTGTTCCTGCCTCCATGACTCCTTGCCATGATGGACAGTGCCCACAAACTATGAGCCCCACATCTTCCCTTAAGTCACTTCAGGGCAGGTGTTTGGTCACAGGGATGAGAAACATCACTAACACACCCCCACGGAACCACTATTACCATCCACTCTTCTCCAGGCACCAAGCAGCTGGCCTCCGGGCACCTTGTCAGTGAACTCTTGTCCACGGAGCTTCCGGCTGGTGTCAGCCAATAGAAGCACCAAGTAAAGACCAGTGAGGGAAGATGTGGAGCGGGGTAGGATACGCGTTCCTTGACTTATCCTTGCCAAGCTGCTGTAGGCTGCTGCTTGCTTCAGCTGAAGATTTCAGCTCTTGTTGGTGGCCTTTTCCAGGCCTATTCCCCTGAAGTGAGGAGGCAATTACTCTTTTCTCTCTGACCTTCAGCCTGGAGGATGGCAGTGGCCTTGCCCTCCCAGCCCCAGCCTCAGCGATGCATGTTGTTTCCCTAAACTCTACCCGCTGTTTTTTCAAAAAGACCCTTCCTTAAATGTTTCTCAGACTACCTAATGCAAGTGAGTGTGTTGATTATGTTCTGACAGGATGCAGCAGAGTATTTACCTCCCCCTACCCCCACTCCCCCACACCCCCACTCCCCCACCCCCCCACTCCCCCACCCCCCCACCCCCCACCCCACCCCCAACCCCGCGGCCAAAGCAATCCAGACTTCCCTAAAATTCATGGCATATTGGACTATAGCCCTAGTTAACGTTAACTGTCAACTTGACGCAACCTAGAATCGCCTGAAAGAGGAGTTTCCGTTGAGTAATTACCTTTGTCTGGTTGGTCTGTACGCATGCATGTCTGTGAGGGACTGTTTTGACTGTAACTGATGTGGGTGGGCCCAGCTCACCATGGGAGGCACCATTCCCTGGGCTGAGTAAGGAGACTAGCTGAACATGAGAAAGTGAGCCTAAGGCAGCAAGCGCTCTTCCTCCAAGGTCTCTGCCATGCAGCCTTGGCTACGAGTGAGTCCCCTGCTCAGTCCTGCCTTCAGGTTCCTGCCTAATTCCCCTGCCCTGACTTCTCTCACTGATGGGCTGAGACCTAGAAGTATAATATGAAGTAAGCCCTTTCCCAGCTTACATCGCCTTTGACAGAGTGTTTTATCACAGCAGCAGAAGTTGAACCTCACAGGCTACCTCTCTATCCTCCCATGCCTTCTAGCAGAGCCTGGCACAGAGACACAGAAGGTCAACTACTTTACTCCTCCATCTGGGTAAGACTGCCCCGATGGTTCTGAACCTAATTTGGAACAAATCCTCAAATCCTTACTCTGGCTTCCAAAGCAGCCTTGCAGGACCTGGTCCCAGACTGCCTCCCTCTACTCTGTGCTACTCTCTTCACAGTCATCCACATCACTTCAGTCCCCCAGACACGCTGCTATAATGAGAAAGCCATGGAGTCTGCTTAAAGAGGAAAGGAATGTATTAGGAAGGAAAACTCACAACGAAACGAGAACCAAATTGTCCCAGGGTCCTGAAAGGTCGAAGTACAGTCCCATGCTGTTCTTCCGCCCGAGTCAGGCCCAGCATCCAACCCATGAAGGAGAGAAGAGTAGGTCTGTGCGTTTCAGGTCTTAAGGGTAACCCTGAGTCCATGCCCCAGGGGCGGGAACTTCAAGGTCATAGGTGGGTAGGACAATTACCTGCTATATCTCTAGGGGCTGTGCTTCAAGGTCATAGACAGAACAAATATCCACTGCACACTGCCTCTCTCATACTGGCAGACCCTTACAAGCACCGCCCCACCCCCCACCCCATCTGTAACACTTGACTGTGGTGAGAAAAAAGAGGTAAGAATGTAGATGGCAGAGATGGTACTAACTCTACCAGTTACTGTACATTTCCATCTACTTTATGTACTTTATGTACTCTGAATCTTCATCACAGCATCACTGGGGTAGGTTCTGTTTACCCACGTTGCAGATGAGAAAAATGAGGCTTCTGGAGTTCGGTGCCTCGCTTCCGGTTACATGGGCAGGAAGTGCAAAAGTCAGAATTTGAATCCAAACCAAGTGGACTCAAATAAAACAAAACAAAACGTGTCTAGGTCTGCTATCTCCTTGCTATTATTGTTTTAGAACTCAGCCTGGAGAGGCAGTCAGAACTGAATTTGGATTTAGGACTTCACTAATTCCTAGGCGGGTGGTCTTAGGCAAGTCACTCAACCTCGCTGAGCCCCAACTTCCTGCGGCTTGCACTGGCTGGTCTTAGGCAAGTCGCTCAACCTTGCTGAGCCCCAGCTTCCTGCGGCTTGCACTGGCTGGCGGCACACACAAAAGCAGCTCTTCCTGCCTTGTTATCCTTCCTTCTAACCTCTCCATGTAGCATTTTTGCCTCTGGCCTGTCCAAGTGAGGCTCTGCATAGTGTCACAGACACGGTCTGAGAACTGCTTCTGGGGCCAGGCCTGCAGCAGCCTGTGGAAGTCACTGGGACAAGCAGAGAAATGGCCTGTAATTGATCTCACTTAGAGCTGGGCAGGTCCTGTCTTCCTTGGCAAGGGCCTCAGGAAGCAGGGTGCTGCCTGATTTATGTCCCCGCTGCACCAGGGATGACCCGGTGCCCTTTCTACGTGTTCTGGCGTCAGATAAGGCCATAAAACAGAATTGGTACTGCATGTTTTCTCCTTCACCACTGACTTGTTCCCTGGTGCTCCCAGTTGAGGTCAATCCCCTGTAGTATCTTCCATGGGAAATGGTGTGTGTGGCCACCCTGTGTGGTCAGGCCGCTGGGAGTTCTGGACCCTGATCTTGGCCCAGCAGCTGGGGACAATGACTGGGAGGAAAATCACAATCTTCTTTTGTGGTTTCTGTGACCCTCTACTTACAAATGTTCCCTAACTCACATCCAGAACCTGTATCTCCTTCCAGCCTCAGTCCAAGCTGGCCCCAGGATGCTCAGCTCCCAGGTCAAATACATCCTCCTCAGCCCTCTGTGCTCCATTCCTGTGTCTCTCTTGCTGGTGAGCATCACACTGAGGCTATGGAGGCTGTGTTCCCTGGTGTGATACAGCATCTTGGTCCAGCTCCCATATAGTGCTGGCCACTTTGTCTTATAGTTGGGGCCCTTGCGGCAAGTTGAACAGACTGAACTCCTGGGGGAAAAGGCTGGGTCTGAGTCATCTCTCTAGCTACAGCACACAGGATGTGCCATCCACTTTTGACTAAAGGGTTGAACAGATGAGCAAATGAACAGAGATGGACAATTTAATAGGACTGTCTCTGGAGAGGGGGAACATTACGTACACTGAACATCTCGGATAACCGAGACTGGCTTCAAATTCACTATACAGACAGGGATGACCTTGAACTTTTAATCCTCCTGCCTCTCGCTCTCAAGTGCCGGGATTATAGGTGTGCACCACCATGCCCTGTTTTATGTAGTGCTAGGGATCAAACCCAGGGCTTCATGCAGGCTAGGTGGGCACTCTACAAACTGATCCATAGTCCCAGCCCTAGAGACAGTTTTGAATTCTTCAGTGTCTAAGGTCCCATTGGAAGCAGTGGAATTCAGTATTAATTTCTTGAAGTTTACTTCAGCTTGAATGTGTCCTACCCCTATCTCCAAATTCGTGAGTTGAAAACTTAAACCTCAAATTCATGTTATTGGTATCGGAAGGCAGAGCCTAGAGAAAGTAGGACTTGATAAAATTGTGAGAGTCGGGCCCTCATGATAGCATCAGTCTTTATAGAGAGAAAGGAAGAGAGACTAATCCAAGCCAGCAGGCTTGCTCTGTCTTGTCATGGGAAACCCTCTGCTGTGCTAAGAGACATCAAGAAGGCCTCACCAGAGGGAAGAGACTGGCTCTTAGCCTCGGAAAAGGTAAGCTAAACAACCCTCTCTTGTTTATAAACTACCCTATAAGAGCAAGAGAAGATAAATTAAGACACGGATACCAGACTAAGACCCTGTTAAGTATCACACCATGAGTCCTGCCATCTAGAGCCAGCTGAGACCCAGAGAGATTAACCAAGTCTGCAAGTTTGAACAGGGCATTAACGACCAAGCCCCAGTACGGCCCCTAAGCCTGCTAAGCACTTCCCTCTCTTCCTACAAGCTGATCTTAAACTGGGTCCTGGATCCAGTCTCTTAATTCTTATCAGGAAATGTATACATAGTCTAGACTTGCAGAGTCACTAGGAATTCAAACTCAGAGGATAGTAAACTCTTCTATAATATAGACAGACTCATTTGGGACATTTTAAAAGGACAAGATGAATTTGTGACAAAGATACCCACAAATTGCCTTAGTTCCCAGATGGCTCCAGGTCTGAGTACTAGTGTTAATGACAAGCTGCCATAAGAAGAAAAAAAAAAACCCTCCAAAATACAAGTTTTAAATAAGATTGTGGTAGTTTGAATGTAGTTGGCCCCATAAGCTCATAGGGAGTGGCACTGTTAGGAGGTGTGGCCTTGTTGGAGGAAGTGTGTCACTGTGGAGGCAGGCTTTAAGATCTCATACATGTTCAAGCCTCATCCAGTGTCTCAGACCACTTCCTGTTGCCTGTGAGTCAAGATATAGGACTGTCAGCTACTTCTCCAGCCCCGTGTCTGCCTGCACGCCACCATGTATCACCATGATGATAATGGACTGAACTGTAAGCCACCCCAGTTAAATGTTTTCCTTTATAAGAGTTGCCGTGGTCATGGTGTCTCTTCACAGCAATAGAAATCCTTACTAAGACAGAAGATACACACTAGTCTGGACATGATAGTATATTCCTTTAATCCCAGCACTCAGGAGGCAGAGGCAGGCAGCTTTCTATGAGTTTGAGGCCAGCCTGGTCTACATAGCAAATTCCAGGACAGCCAGAATTACATAGTAAGACCCTGTCTTAAAAAAAAAAATCCACACTCTCTCTTAAGGAACAGCACAAGCGAAGCAGGTGGCACTTGGGGAGCTCTGTTCCCAGAGGTTGCTTGGATACAAAGATCTGGGTTTCCCTCGCACACTGTGGCTGCTAGCCCCAGGGTGTTTTCCTCATCTCCACTGTGTATGATACTCTTGTCAACTTCACTGGATTTGGAACCATCTAGAAAATGGGTACGTCTTTGAGGATGTTTCCATAGAGACTAAACTAAGGAGAAAGAATCACCCTGAACATAGATGGTACCATCCAGTGGTCTGATGTCCCTGACTCAATAAGAAAGAAAACAAAGGGAAGCACCTGAGTCCTGGTGCTCATTTCTCTCTGTGTCCTGACTGTGGACACGGTGTGACCAACCACTGACACGTTTGCCTTCATACCTACATGACGGACTGTATCCCCTCAAACCACAAACCGAAGTCAGCTCTTCCTTCTCTGGGCTGTTTTTTATCAGCTATTTTGTCCACATAATAAGGACAATTCACCAGGTTTGTAGTCTGGCCTGCAGGAAAGAGGGAGAGAGAAGGTAGAATTGATCAGGAGCTCTTTCAAAGCTGTGAGGAGGAAGTGGCCCCATCAAGGCTGCCCACAGCCCACCAATCAGATTTTACTCAAACGGCCATACCTAAGAGGCAGAAAATGTCACTTATAACCAGGTAGCCACCTGCCCTGAGAAACCTCAGAGTGGGTTCCTAAGGATGAAAACAAGGAGCTGATGACCCAGTGGTGTCCTGGAGCCAGCCCACACAGGCTCTTTCCCATCCAGTGCTGCACTCACTGACATCAGCCTTGAAGTTGGCCCTGATGGGAAACTTTATACCACTCAAATCACCAAACATTCCCAACCTGGACTGGGACCCTTCCACACTTTCCAAGCAGCAAGAGGCACTAAATACTTGTCAGCAGAGAGAGCAAAGCACACTGGGAAACACTTAGTAATATGTGCCATAGCCAGGCCATGTGTTCTTGGAATCTCTGCGGCCTTCACCTCTCCCTCCTCGGTGGTGGCTTCCTCACTTTCTGCCCTGCAAGCCGCCTTCACTGTCTCAAATTCACAAGGTTAGGTCCTCTGGTCTTTGCATCTCTTTTGCCTAATAGATTGCCTTCCCTGAGGGCGGGTATCCATTCTTGAACTACTCAGCTTGGGCCACAGATGGAGTAGCTGCATCGTGATCATGTGTGAAGTTGAGTTCAGAGGAGCTGAGTGCCAAACTGTGCAGCAGAGGGAAAGCTATTTCTCCCATCCCTGCCAAGGGTTTAGCTACTGGGACGCTCTTCTGGTGCATGTCTTAGTCGAAGACATACTTATACTGATTAAGGAGGCAGGGGGCCTCTGGCTATGTCTTATAGTGTGAGAGTATTTGTTTATGGTCTGGACAGGCCAGCAGTGATTTGCAGGAGATCTGAGGCCCATCCATAAGAATCTACATAAGGTGGCTGAATGAGATGGCAAGATAATCCAAAAGGGGAAAAAAGAATCCACATTTCATAGTCGTACAGATCTTGGCCCCAAGCCCAACTTGTTCCTTTTGAGCAAGATGACCTCAGCTGAGTTTATTTGACACCAGGTTTTTCCTATGTGCCAGGGGTCTGGGCCTAAAGATCTCTTCCCTAGAGTCCCCCAGAGGCCTCCCACCTAAAGCACATCTGTCCCAAGTTTCCCAAGTTCCCTCACCTCTCCCTCCCTCCTCTTTCCCTTGGTAGCACTATCAGAGTTTGAGAGAGCAGTGAGTATCCTTTAGTTGAAATGCTTAAGACTAAAAGTGTCACCAGGCAGTGGTGGCCCACGCCTTTAATCCCAGCACTCGGGAGGCAGAGGCAGGCAGATCTCCGTGAGTTTGAGGCCAGCCTGTTCTACAAAGCAAGATCCAGGACATCCAGGGCTACACGGAGAAACCCTTGTCTCAAAAACAAAACAAAACAAAAAACCCAAGTGTTTCTGGTTTAGCATTTTTCCAGTTGGGGGAATATCTTAGCTAGGGTTTCTATTCCTGTGAATAGACACCATGACCATGGCAACTCTTATAAAGGAAACCGTTTAATTGGGGCTGGCTTACATTTCAGATGTTTAGTCCATTACTATCATGGTGGGAAGCATGGCAGCATGCAGGCAGACATGGTGCTGGAGAAGGAGCTGAGAGTTCTTCATCCAATTGAGGCAGCAGGAAGAGAGAATGAGCCGCTGGGCCTGACTTGAGCTTCTGAAATCTCAAAGCCCACCCCACAGTGACACACTTCTTCCTACAAGGCCTCACTTACTCCAACAAGGCCACGCCTCTAATAATGCCACTATGAATCTATGGGGGCCATTTTCATTCAAATCAACACAGTGAATATTTGCATATACAGGTTTTCTTGAGAATGGGACCCAAGTCCAAAGATAAGAATCATTTCTGTTTTGTGTACAGTATATACAAATAAACTAAAGCTTATTTAGCCAATGTTTTTAGTGTAACTGGGCTTTTAAAAAACACATTTATTTGTATCTTATTTTATGTGTATGAGTGCTTTGTCTTAATGTATGTCTATGCACCACTTGCCAGCTCCCTGTGGAGGCCAGAACAGAGTGTTAGACCACCTGGAACTGGAGTTACAGAGTTGTGAGGCACCATGTAGGTGATGGGAATCACAGCTGGGTAGAACAGCCAGTGCTCTTAACCACTAAGTCATCTGTCCAGCCCCGAGAACTGATTTTGACTGTATTCATCTTCATGAGACCCAATGTGATTTGTTTTCAACCTCCGTCATCATATCTCCTCGAGGTAGTAAGCTTTCTTGTGGGACTTTCTTTGGATTGCCAGCCCCCAGACAACAACAGGGAGACTTATTATTAATTATGGAAGCTTGGCTTTAGCTTAGGCTTTTTCCAACAATAATTAACTCATATTTTTTATCTACATTCTGCCATGTGGCTGTTACCTCTCCTCAGTACACATCGGAGTCTACTGGCAAAATCGGTGTACCTAGATTCCTCCTCCTCTTCCTCTCTCTCCCTGGAAATCCCACCTGTCCTCTCCTGCCTACTTATTGGCCATTCAGCTCTTTATTAAACCAATCACAGCAATTCATCCTCACACAGTGTACAAATATCCCACAACAACTCGATGCTCCAGACCTTTTAGATCTTGGAGCATTTGGGGTTTGGGATTGAGGATACCCAGACTGTATGTATTTATTTGCTTCCTTTTTAATTGTCTTCATCTGTCTCTGTACTACTATGTACTCTCCTTATTGGTTTTCTTTAGCACAGATCCTCAACACTTAGCCCAGGACTAGTCCAAAGCTGCCATATAAAACCTTGTTAAATCAATGAGTGAAAGAAGGAATGACATTAATTAATTTCTCTAAACCTTATCTGTAAATAAGAAAACCCTTAAAATAAGCAGGGTCAGAAACAAATTGAAGAGCATGCCAGTGTCCAGCCTCAAGCTATTGAAGAGTATACTGGTTATTCCAGGTAGATTTTAACCCATTAGTCACTGGAGAAACAGAGATCTGAGGGATTCTGGGGGGAACCTGAGGACATCAGAGAAGGATGCAGCAGGTCACCTACAGAGGCTAGAAGCAGCCTTCAACGGAAGTGTACTTCAATGGCTTCACAATTTGAGCTAAATGTCAGCCCCATCTGTATCGGGGGACAGATCTATGTAGCTGACTGAGAGAGATGCTGGAAGAGTTAACATACATCAGCTCCATGGCATGGGAGAGAAGCAGATCTAAGGGAAGGGATGCTCTGGGAACATACTCCACATTGCTGCTTGTCACCCCCTCCCTAACCTCAAGAGGGACAGACCAATATTCACCATTGCGTTAGTGACTTTGGTCATTTCTGTGGCAAAACCTCATGGCAATAAGGGAGGGAGGGAGGGTTCACTTTAGCTTCCTGTCTGAAGGACACAGTCCATCATGGGAGTGGTAGAAAAGCGTGATGACAGATGCCAGAGGCTGTTGGTCACATGGCATCTGTAGTCAGGAATCAGAGAGTGAACAGGAAGTGAGGCTGGACTACAAAGCCTCAAGACCTGCCCCTCAGCCCTCCACTTCCTCCAGTGAGGTTCCCCCTCCTAACAGTTGCACAACTTTCCAAACAGTACATCACCAAGTGTTCAAAAGCATAAGCCTGTGGGGGTACAATCCACATTTAAACCACAGACCAATCCGAGTGTGCAGAGAATGATGTCAGTGTGTGAAGAATGGTGAACACTGGGGACAGACAGAGCAGCATCGAGCATGACGTCGATGCGAAACGCTCTCTTGGAGATTTCAACTAAAGAGCATTGTGTAGTAACAATCCCTCCCCGGAAACCCGGACCAGCCATACAACTATCTCAAGACCCCAGGCCTTTCCTCCTCTCCATATTCTTGAAGCTCTCCAGCTGCATTCTTTACTCTTTCTTCTTGTCCCTGCGACCAAATATCTGTCAGAAACAGCCTAAGGGAGGAAGTGTTTATTTTGGCTCATGGTTTTAGTGAGTTTAGTTGGTCCTTGGTTACTTGGTCCCATGTAACACGGACTATTCTTCCCCTCTCCATAGACAGGAGACAGTGGATAAGACACAAGCTCCAAGAACATCCTCCATCTGTGACCCTCTTCCTCCAACAACTGTTACCTTTCCCCATCTTCCAGTAATGTTATCATGTTATAACTCTATCAAGGGACTGACATATTTGTTGTGTGAGAGCCCTAACAATCTAGTGATCGCTCTCTGTGTCTCTCTGTCTCTCTCTGTCTCTCTGTCTCTCTCTGTCTCTGTCTCTGTCTCTCTCTCTCTCTCTCTCTCTCTCTCACACACACACACACACACACACACACAAGTGTGGTCACTAATCTTCTGTGCAATTCTTCATACAGCCAACTTTACAGTGGGTATTAGTCATCACAGCAACACAAAAGCTCATTTAAAATTGAGACAGGCTCTGGAGCTGGGTAAGAACTTTTTGGTCTCAAGATTCCAGACCAGCTATGGGCAGGCTTCTGGAATCCGGCGCCTGTGGTGTGACACCTTGCACAGCCTTGGTGCAGTGGGAAGGGGCTTGGACCTGCCTAGGCTCAGTGTGCTGGGCTTTGCTGACTCCCCATGGGAGACCTCGATTTGGGGGATGTGGGGATGTGGGGTGGCTTGGGAAAGAGAGCTGGGGGTGGGAGGAGGGAGGACAGGGGTCTGTGGATAGCATGTGGAGTGAGTAGAAAATTTCTTAATAAAGAAAAATGAAAAAAAAAAGATTCCAGACCAAGACTCTTGAATATGCTTCTTTCTTGAACAATTCTTGGGACCCTGAGGACCAGCTATGGGGCTGGGGAAGCCTACCTTCTAGGTACCAGGAGGATAAATAGTACCCTCTACATTCTCTTCCGTGGGATTTACACAAAGGGAGGGATTACTATGACAGTAAAATATCCACCCTAGGACTCAAGGCTGAAGATGATGATGGGCCCCAGGATAGGTCATCTGGACCTTTGGTGCCCTAAGAGTCTGCACATTGGCTTTTCTTTATCCCTGACTGGCTCTTTCCTTTCTCTGATGTGCATTATGAGAAATGTCTACTGACAACCATTCCTCCACTCCAGAAGCAGCCAGAGTAGGCCAGAAGTCTTGGAGGCCTAGAGACAGAATACAACTAGTTGGCCCATCTTGGGTCAGATACCAACCTTGACCAATCATCTGCTGTCTGGGGTGAAGTGCATAATCACAGGTGTGTGTGTTTGCTCTTTCCCAACCCTGTAGAAGCAGGAAGGCCAAGGCCACTTCTAGAGATAGCAGACAGGCAGTAGACAGAGGTACCTTCTCCACGTGTCTTGCCCAATGTCACACAACAAGAAAAAGAACCACCAAGTGCAAATGACTCCATTGGTTTGATTTTCTTCATTTAATAGGTCGTCGTGTCCAAGTGGCACCAAAGCTAAAGCCCAAGGACTCTGAATCCAATAAGGGGTCAGAGAGCTGAAGACCGAGAGAGAACACCTCCAGCACTGGCTCCCTGCTGCAGTGTAAACTGGGAGGAAGCCGGGTGTTTAACAGAGGCTGGAATTGAGGGGGGGGCGGTGCGGTGCTGAGTTACAAAACAACTGGACAAATTAGTGAAGGAAGGAATGATCAGATGGATGAGTAAACAAACAACTGCACTTCCAAACCTATTCCAGAGCTTCATAAAAAGACCATAGCGAACATCATCACCATCACTATTATTATTGATCTTGGATATCTGTATTAGTCAAGCATGGCATTGCTGTGACTTCACATAGGACTCAAACAACTTAAGAGAAGAAAGGCTTATTAGTCCATGGGTTTAATCTATAGTTCTTGGCTCTACTGATCTGGGGCGTAATTGTAATACAGAATACCTCTATGGCAGCGAGGGGAAGAGACCAGTGACCAGGCTTAACCATCCCCCAGGGACCTACTTCATCTACACCCCACTTCCTAACGGTTCCCCTATTCCCCAAAATGATGTCACTATCCGACAGCCAAGTATTCTGTACCAAAGTTTATGTAATTATATGAACATAGAGCCTGGTGGATGACATTGACACTCTGTGTCCTCTTTATAAGTAGGGGACTCGAATCCAGATCAATTACAAAGAACCTCTGGGGACGTGTGAGCAAAAGGCCTAACCCAGAGGACCTGATGATCCGTCTTCCCAAGGGGCTCCAGCTAACAAGCCGTCATCCTCAGGAGAGTCACAGTGACCACACCTGCCCTCATTCCTGGGCTTTGATCTCGCATCTGACCTCCCTCTCACCCCTGCTCTCAACTGACAACTCCTGCTGGGTTGACCCCATCTCTGACCCCTGCCTGGCCTAGTTTTCAGCCTCACTGCTCCAAGCTGATCTCTCATCTCTTGACAGCTCTAGGCAGGACCAGATTCACACCAGCCACAAATATTAGTGTCAAAACACCATCCTTTCGTATGATGAAATGACAAGGGGAATATTCAGATTAATAGAACCCTGGCAATGGAATTCAAGCAACTTAAGCCAACCCTAGTCTGCTCCTGTCTGTGGGATGAAGACCAGTAACCTACAGAGAGCTTTTGGCACCATCTGGAGCCACATGAGTTCATTCACTGGACAAATAATTTGCATGTGTGTGTGGGAGGTGTGCATGTATGTGTGCATGTGTGTACAGGTGCAGATACATGTGAAAGCCATAAGTTGACATCAGTATCTTCTTCAATCACATTTCCACTTATCCTTTGAGACAGGGTCTCTTAGTGAACCTGGAACTCCCCATTAAAGCCAGGTTGGCTGGCCAGCAAGGCAATGGGGGTCCACCTGTCTCCATGTCCCTCCAGTGCTGGGTTACAAATGCATGGCCATGCTGGAGAGCCTTAGATCTTCATACTTACCCAGCAAGCACTTTAACCCCTGAGCTATCTCCCCAGCCCACTGAACAAATCGTTTTTCCAGGTACATTCCATGACAGTTTCTATATTAACACTGGGACCAAAAAAAAAAAAACCAAAGACCCAACAGATAAACAAGTTATTGTCTCTACCCATAGAGTTCCCTTGTGCCCAATTTAGCCCTTGTATACAGAGACAGTGTTTTTAGGATTAGGTGATTAATTGGGTAAAAGCAAAGGCAGGGTGGCAGATCACACTTAGAGCTGGCACGTTTCTAGCTTTGTGCATGTCTCCAAAGCCCTTCAGGTACTGGACCAGCTGATGGAGCTTGGGGAACTTGGGGAACAACACAGTTTTTAATAACTCCAATTTATCTAAGAACTAGATATTTGAGTCCAGGGTGATGGGTAGACTTCCTAGTAGGCATCAACGGGGCTTGGAATTAAGGTTTGGGATATTCTGCTCCTAGCCAGACTTAATGGGTGATCCTAGACAATCCATACCCACTCCCTGGACCAAATCTTCCCCGGGTTAAGTTTCCTCTCTGACCATTCAGCTCCTTGGCAGAGTTGGATGAGTGTTTGTGGAGTAAATAAACAAATCTCAGCTGGGAGGTGGTGGTGCACGCCTTTAACCCCAGCACTCAGAAGGCAGAGGCAGGCGGTCTCTGAGTTCAAGGTCAGCCTGGTCTACTGAGCGAGTTCTAGGATGTCCAGGACTACACACAGAAACCCTGTCTTGAAAAACCAAAACCAAAACAAAGCAGAGAAAAACAAAACAAAACTCTGCAATCCCTCCTGGGTCTGCTACATGAGTTTGGAGACGTTTATGGAGAAATAATGGAATTGGCCAAGGAGGAAAAAGTTGGTCCCATTTCTGAGGGACCCTGGTAATACTCCTTATTGCTACCACTGTGAAGACAGACTACCATCACCCCTTTCTTTCTCTTTATTCCTTTCCTTTCTTCGTTTTTTTTTTTTCATTTTCTCCAACTTATTCCAAACGTACTATGGTGAGTTTAACTGCATCTCCAAAACAAAACTACAGTCCAGTGCCTGTGACCAAGACTGTGTCTGGTCATCTAGTTACAACAGAGCTGCACTGTATTAAGGTGACTGGAGGAAAAATTAGGACACAGATACACAGAGAGAAGACAGAAACAGAAATGGCAGCGAAGCACCCATAGACCAGGGAATGTCAGGAACTGCTG
Organism: Peromyscus eremicus; assembly: GCF_949786415.1. NCBI lineage: Eukaryota > Metazoa > Chordata > Mammalia > Rodentia > Cricetidae > Peromyscus > Peromyscus eremicus. Next base: position 139,924,066 of record NC_081417.1, read on the forward strand.
GCAGGCACAGGAAACTAGAAGAGACGCAGGACAGATGTCCCACTGAGAATCCAGGTCTAAGACACTGTGATTTCAGATTGTAGGCTCCTGGATTGTCAGAGAACACACCTGTATCATTTAAACCACCCAATCTGTGGTATCTTATTACGGTTAGACGTTAAGGCTCCTGTGGAATCACCCTACTAATGTTTATTAACAGAGTCCCCAGAGGGCTCCAGGGGGCCCCTGACATCTCTCAGAATGTGTCCTGAAGATGAGTCATCTTTGGATCCATGGCAGACCTCTGAAACCTAGAAGCCAAGTCCCCCATAAAGAAAAGGGGAACCTTTCCACACGACTGTTTAGCAGGCAGGGTTTCAGAGGTGTGAAGTCTTCCTCCTGCGACAGCCCAAGGTAAGCAGTTTCCATCACTATCCAAGAATGTAGGCTCCAAACCAGTTCTCATCTCAAAGGGAATAAGAGTTTATTCTGGAACCAAATACAAGTGATCACGGTCAATGCACGTGGATTTGGGTTTCCCCAAATGCTATGTCCTGGTGTGGAAGTGGCTACATGAAATTTTATAGCTACAGAATGAAGACAGCCATAAATCAAAGTGTGTGCCAAACACACTGGGGGTAGGCTTGGGTGAGGGTGGGAGGTTACAGCAAATGTGAGAAATTCTGCTGTGGTTTCAGATGCTGTCTGATGACATGCTTAGCATTTGGACTAATGAAAGCTAGTGGTCTGCAATGGATACACTGTAAGGTTTTGATCATTACACACATATTAGATTAGACGCATGGCAGTGGGTAGCTTTCAAAGAGACAAAGTAACTAAAAATAGCTCAGGATAATTTGGCTGTGGTCTGCAACATGTTAACTTCCCCTGATCTCAAAGTTTAGTCATTTGACTTTGTAGACCCCTTAATACAAGTGAAGCACTTCCCTTTTTCCTTCCTCTTCTTCGTCCTTCTTCTTGGAACTTGAGTTCAGTAAGAATGTCACTCTCATTTCTTTCCAGTCACTCTGTAAACACCTATGTACATACAGAGTGTTTACTATGCTGAGCTCTGGTGGGACACTGGAGAGAGTGGACAGATGGGTGGAGGAGGGAATCACACACACACACACACACACACACACACACACACAAACACACACACACACACACACACACACACACACACACACGAGTTCTAACAGTCAGGCTGAAGTTGAAAGCCTGTGAGCAGCGTGATGAGTTCTTAGCATGAACTTGGGAATCTGATCATCTCAGCAGGACTCTAGCCCTGCCACAGACTCCCGTGGAGATCTTGGACAAGCTACTGCCTCTCAACCTAGTGTGAGGATTAAGAAAAATGATGTGCCGGGCGGTGGTGGCACATGCCTTTAATCCCAGCACTTGGGAGGCAGAGCCAGGAGAATCTCTGTGAGTTCGAGGCCAGCCTTGTCTACAGAGCGAGATCCAGGGCAGGCACCAAAACTACACTGAGAAACCCTGTCTCAAAAAACAAAAACAAACAAACAAACAAACAAATGAGAAAGGAAAAAAGAAAAATGATGTATATAACAGAAGGCCAAAGTAAGTCTTCCATCATATTTAGCTATTTTCATGACTGGAGAGCTAAGTAAAAATGGAGGATGACTTAGATTGAACAGAACCTCTGTCCTGTTCAGGCCTTCACCATCTCCTGCCAGACCCCCATCTGACTGAATGCTCAGAACAACTTGAGGAGGGAGTTGAAGTCCCCTCACAAATGAGGGCCCTGAGGCTCAGATAATGTAAAATCACTTGAGTTCACACTTAGAGCAAGGAGTGTGGTGGATCCAGGGTACAAACTGAAGCTCTCTAGAATAGTCTTCCTTTCCTGGACAACCTATATACCCAGCTTAGAAGGGACTGGGGTGGGGGAGGGGCAACATGAGTTGGAGAGAGGGTCGAAGGCACTCTGTTCAAGGCTGCAGGTACATCTACAGAATCTACTGGACTTAAGCGTTTTTTATGCTCGATTATCTAATACATCAGCAATGTTTGCCAGAGGGTGTCCTGCATATCTACCTCTTAGTAACTCATTTAATCCCAGCAAGAACCTGTGACAGCGACCACTTTGTCCCATTTTACAGATAAGGAAGTTGAGGTGCAAAGGAGTTAAGGAACTTCCCCACTGACACTTGGGTGGAGGGAGCAGGATTCATACCCAGTCCAGCCACTCCAGGGACTCGGCCATTAACCTCTGTTCTATGCTGTGTTGTCTTGGGGGAGGGGGGCTGGGGAGTTAGGGGTGACAGCCTGTGCACATAGTAGGAGGCGGAGGAGGATTAACACCTACAGCCACACTCCAGCCTTTGGTGCAATTGCTGCCATAAGAGCATGAGTAATTTGACCTTCTAGGGAGAATAGCAGGATGGAGGTTGTTTAGCCCTGGGGCTGTCTGAGTCGACACCATCTAGTCCCTAGCCCACTTCCTGAACACTCCTTGTGCCTGGGCTTTGAGACCCTTTGAGTACAAAGAGCTCATTTCCTGTGGCCAGGAAAGACGGCACTGGTTCCTGAGGACAGCTCATCTCCCTCATTACGGCGCTCATAAAACTGCTTCAAGGAGCCTGACTTATGGCTGCTCGGCTTGCCAAGCTCCTCTTTGACAAGGAGCCACTTCGGTAATTTGGTGCTAGGAGATGTGCAAGAGAAACCAGGTCCTTTGAGTCCAGGAATTATTTATGATCCAAAGAAGAGAGAATGTCATTCGGAGAGATAACAAGCCTCCACCAGCACAACAGGCTGTTTAATGTGCCACAGGGGATGACAGGCAGCTTCAGTGTCCCAGTGCCAGGAAAGGAGGAGAGATCTGAACACATGGGTTGTCTGTCCCATGGGAGATCCTGTGCCCGATGTAGAAATGACCGTAGCTATCACGGATGGAGTCTTACCCACTGGACCAGGTCTGTATTACATGTCATTATACATTAATTCTTTAATGCTTCCAACATTCCCATCCTGTCTTGTTAGTGAGGAAACTGAGCCACAGACAGGTTATATAGCTTGCTGTAGATCACACCGCCGATGAGTGGCCAAGCAGGATGTTGATTCAGGTAGGTCTGCCTCTATGTTTGTGCCCATAAGCACCACATAGTCACAGTTTACAAGGATTTGAACTTTAAGTCAATTTGGTGAGATGAAATGTTCATATGTTTTAAATGACCTTGAATAATCCCTTAAAGTGCCTAGACAGTTCATTTAAACCACAGGGTCTGATCTATTAATCCACACATGCTACATTCACATCAGTGAGCTACCATGCTAAACAAGTCCATATGGGAATGTTGGTGCTTTTAGGTGAATTATACGATCCACAGAGGTGAAGGCAGAGAGACAGGGTTCTAGAGTCCCCTACCAACTTGGTGACTCCAATATTTATCTTCTGTGACCTTAATACATGCCACTTGTCACAGAATATATTCCAATCTTGAGTGATTAGGGATGGCATTCTTATGTCTAAATCCAAATTAACTGAGCCTGGTACAATGAGATCCCATTATAATATAGCTTTGGAGCCAGATAAGCCAGGATTAGAATCTATTGTCTGAGGTACCGGAGGTATAAATGTGGACAATTTGCTTGCCCTTCCAAAAGTTCAGTGTCTGGATTTCTTGAAGTGGCTATAGCAATACCGCAATTTAGTTGTGTGTAAAATTTCCTATAGCTTGAGCATGCAGAGATCCAAATAATTAACTGTCACCTTCTAATTGTTCTTTGGCCCAGGGCAGGTCCCATCATCTCCAGGCTTCATTTCTGTCATCTGTAATGTGGGTATAAGGCTTCTGCCTCAGAATGTCACTGTAAGGCAGTGCAAAGGCGCTCTACAGGTGATGTGTGATGATTCTCTCAACTGTTTGTATACAAGTCTTTTTCTTGACTCTTTGGAATTGTGAGGGGAGAAAAACGCAGGAGGGCCCTGACCCTGAAGTTCTCATGTCTCCACTTTTTCTATGAAGTGTGGTTGTATGACTTTGGGTGAGTGGCTGAGCCTCTGTGAGCATAATAAGCTTGCCCCACTATCAAGTTAAGTTTATGATATGTACTTCCTGAGGTTACCCCGAGAGTCATCTGCAGAAAAGTGTTAGGCACGTGGTTTAAGTGCTCAGAGCGTTTCCGGAATCTGAATTTCCCTAGCGAGGTCAATTTGAGGTGCTCTCCATACACAGAGTAGGAAAAGTACGCAGTGGTCGCGGTGCCGAGCTCAGGTAGCTGAGATGCTCCCAGGGGACCACAAGGCTCCAGCGCCTCCCCCCTCCTTCGCCCGCCCCTCCGTTGCCATGGCCACCGGTTCAGGCCCGGAGCAGGACCAAGGCGTGTTCAGTGCAATCTCCGCCTTTCCAGAGTGGCCATTGGCTGGAGCAGCCACGTGACCCGCTCCGGTATGCTAATACATGGTAATCGCCCCCAGGCCCCTCCTCCGCGGGCCGCGGCGGGGCAGCCAGCAGGGTGCGCGGCGGAGAGCCGAGGGGGCGGGCTGAGGGGCGGCCCCGGGAGAGCGCGGCCAGGTGGAGGAGGAGCGCGGAGGCCACCGCAGGTAACGGGCGGGCGCGTGCGCGCTGGGGCCGGCTGGCGGCGGCGGGGCGGCGCGCGGGGGACACCCGGCGCGGCGCGGCGGGCTTAACCCTTTGGGCACCCAGCTGTCACGGGGCGGCGAGCGGGCCGGGCCGCGTGAGGCTGGGCAGCGCGGTGGACACCGGCTCACCGCGGACCCGGACCCGGCCGCCGTGAGGACCGCGGCGATCTCGCGGGCCCGGGGCTCGCGGGCGACTGGGAGAGAGCCGCTGAAGTCCCCGCAGTCGCGCGATCTCGGGGGCGCGTGGCCTCCTTACGTGGAGAGGCCCGCCCCCTGTGGCCCATGTCCTCGCGGGGACTGCGGGGGGGGGGGGGGGGACACCAGGGTCTGGCCTGCCCACTGCGCTGCCTGCTCTGCAGCGGCCTGACAGCCCAGCTACTAGCACTTTTGATCCCTAGTTAAGCCTGGTTGGGGTTGCTGGAGGACGAAGGCGAGGTCGAGCCAGTGTGTGTGTGGGGGGGGGGGGGGGGAGCAAACTGTGGCGGTGGTTGTTACTGGAAGGAGAAAACAAGAGCTATCTCGTTAAGCAAAAGCAGGTCCCAAGGTACAAGAAGGAGGGGTATCCAAGGCAGGCACCCCCCCCCCCAGTCCTGTTTTCTGACCTGACACCGGTAGGGAAAGATTCTTGCAGGACACCAGGGTTTGTTGTCATGTCCAGAGGAAGCTCCTGCTTGGCTTGAGTTTCTAGCAAATTTCTTACAATGCTAGGTTTAAATCAACTTCCTCCTCCCTCTCCGCTCCTAGGTCTGCTACAGAAATGTTGTCTTCTAATTACCCCCTCCCCCAATTCACTAAGACGGGTGGCCTCTTTAGGCTCATGGTGTAATTTAGCCTTGGCCACAATAGAAATGCTAGCGCGGAGATGTGCTGCTAATATCAAGGCGGCCCCGAGAGGTTTAGCGTGGAGGGGAAATGCTCGCGTCTCCAGGGTATGAAGAACAGCCTAATGTGCCGTTGTGGATGGAGCTTACTTTATGAGTCTCGAATCGTTTGTTCCCAACAAGGGGAAACGTGCTTCCAAGTGAAGAGCTGCAGCAACCAAACCGAGTTCTGCAAATGAAGTGCAAATTGTACTTGCAGGCTGCTCTTGGTGTATTTATCCACGCAAGGAGGAACACTTGGTATATGCCAGGCACTCTGTTGTGTCTAGAGGAGGCAACACTGAGGACCATAATTAGCCCTTGTCCTCAGAGAGGTGGTGGGAGAGACAAAATTGTTAGCCAAAGTGATAACAGAACACCAGATGGGGGAGCAAGAAGGAATCTGGTAAACGGGTCTAAGGTCAGAGAAGGCTTCCCAGAGAGCATACTTCAGCAAGGTGCTGAAGGGTGAATAGGAGTTTGTCACAAAGATTAGAAAGGACACCCAAACAAAGTTCAGTCAGTGCTCCCACTAAGGAAAATTGTATCTCACAGGAATAGCCCCCCCCTTTTTTTTTTATTTGGGAAGTGGCTTTATATTGCAATCATGTCTCCTTTCCTTTATCATGTAACTTTTTAGAAGCTGGCTTATACGTCTCATTGCTATCACAATTTTCCAGTGATATTTTCCCATATACTCCCCCCATGGGCTTTTTTGAGCCTCACTCTTGGCCTTTGTCACCCACGGCTTCCGAGGAAAGGTTCAACAAGTGGAAATGGAAAATGGTGGCCCTCAACAACCTCAGGGTAGAGAGCCTGAACCCTGGGCACAATGCTGGGCACTCAAGGCAGCATCGTAGGAGGGCAAACGTAAACCACATGCCAAAAAGTCACCGTCGGGGAAGCAATGGTGAGCCTCGAAACTGTGACTCCCAGAGAAGTAAGATCAGAAGCTAGAGAGTGAGTCAAGGAAGGATTCTAGCCAGGATGGTCGTACACTCCTGTAATCCCAGCACTTAAGCAACCGAGTGAGGCAGGAAGATCTCAAGTTCCAAGCCAGCCTGGGCTACATACAGAGTTCTAGGTCCGTCTAAACAACACAGTGAGTTCCAGGCAGATCGTAAATCGTGTAAACAGGCCGGAACCTGCTGTTAATGCTGCCAGCCATGAACAACAGCAGTGAGTCTGACAGCTTGGAACAGCTGTGCAGAACGGGACCGGCCCATCCCCTGCATAGACTGTTTCCTGTGCCACCTCCTTCCTGTTCTGTCTCCCTCCTTACTGCTATCCTTCCCTCCCCTTAGCGCCATTTCCACCTACGATTCACTTCTGTAGTTTCTTAAACTGAGAATTTTAACTATTGGAGCTGATTTCCAGAACTGCAGTCAGCTGACCAGCCTGTTTTTACTTCCTGGTCATTTGGAAGGAAAGCAAGGATGGGTGCAGAATGTTAAAGATGGATCTCATCCCCAGAATTCAATACATGTTTGAATCAGATAAAGACCCGTTAGCTTTACTTAACCCAAAATGTCTGTGTGTGTGTGTGGCGGGGGAGGGTATGCATGTACAATGCCTGTGTATATGTGATGTATGTGTGACGTGTGTGTATGTGTGTGCAGGCACGTACATGCCGCAGCATGTATGGAGGTCCGAGGACAACCTCAGCTGTCAGTCCTCACTTTCCGCCTCTTTGAGGGTCCGGCTGCTGCTGCTGCTGCTGCTGCTGCTGCTGCACCCTGTGGGCCAGGCTAGCTGACCTGTGAGCTGCTCCGGGTTCTCCTGTCTCCGTTTCCCACCCCGCCACAAAAGCACTGAGATTATGACACTCAGGTCCTCCCTCACATTGCATGGCAAATATTATACCCACTGAACCGTCTCCACATACACACACCCAAGCTTCTTTTGAGAATGAATCATACTAAGTCTTCGAAGTCAAAGGTTAAGCCAAGTAAAAGGAGGTGGCTCGGGTGGTCCCAGCTGTGCTCTGGCCTAGCAGATTCTGTCAGAGAGCAGGAGCTAGCCTTCCAGCAGCCTTCTCCGTCAACCTAGTGACCGAACACCTACTTGTGTGCAAACCCTGCACAGCATTTGTGCCTTGGAGGAGACAGGAAATGAGGGAGGTGGCGTGGGTTGGGGTATTCACAGTTTAGAAGGATCTGAATCCTATTTCTACTGTACTAGCCACATGGCTTAGGGTAAACTCCTTGACTTTGGCTTCTTCCTCTGTGTTAATGCCACTGGCTTCGTGTGTGTGTGTGTGTGTGTGTGTGTGTGTGTGTGTGTGTGTGTGTGAAGTAAACCGATCCCAAATGTAAGGCAGCAGTCGGCACCACTTTGAGCTGTAAAGTATTACACTGATTTAGAAAGGAAAATCATCCAGCACTGTGATCCCCAAGGAAGAGTTGTTCAGAATCACGGGAGAGCCGGGTGTGCCAGCACGTGCCTATAATCTCAGCATGTGGGAGGTAGAGGTAGGAGGATTAGGAGTTCAAGGTCATCCTCGGCTACATAGTGACTTTGAAGCCAGCTTGGACTACAGGAACCCCTCTCTCAAAATGCAAATCAAGAGAGCTGGCTTAGTGGATCAAAGCTCTTGCCTTGCAAGCCTGACAGACTGTTCCCTGGAGCTCACTTAATAGCTGGATGTCAGCCAGGCATAGTGGCGCACACCTTTAATCCCAGGACTGGGGAGGCAGAGGCAGGTGGATCTCTGTGAGTTTGAGGCCAGTCTGGTCTACAGTGTGAGTTCCAGGACAGCCAGAGCTACACAGTGAGACCCTGTCCAAAAAAAAAACAAAAAACAAAAAACGCTGGATGGGAAACATGAAACATTGTGTTTGTAATTCCCTCTTTTCCTCACCTGGGAAGTGGGAGGTGGACTCGGGAGAATGACCTGGAAACCCATTGGGCCAGCCGGAAGTACAGCACCGCAGGGGATGGAAGATGAGAGCCAACTCCTTACACTTGTCCGCTGACGTCCCCACGCCAGCCGCAGCATATGCCTGCCCCGCCCCTCCCTTCACACACATGCACACAAATAATAACGGTAATAATAATAATAATCGCATTAAACAATGAGAGCAGCAAAATGAACCCAGAGCCATGATGGATTCTTCTGGAAGAAAGAAGGGAGGAATTCCTGGACAGAAAACACAGTGCTCATAAAATGTGAAGCCAGCATGTTTTGAGAGTTTCAGGGATCAGCTGACAGGGCTGACCAGTCCAGCAAGCTCAAGATCAAGTAGACAGATTGTAGGATCAGAGGAGCCGGTTGGAGGCATGGATCGGCAATCTGGAAAGTTAGGGTTCTGTCCTACAGTTGGGAAGCGGAAGATTTGGGCTTAGGTAAGTGTGGTGTCGTGACAGTAATATTTGAGAAGGTTCTCCGCGGTAGGGTGGAGACTGGAGTTTGGGGAAAATGGACAGCACAGCCAGCAAGTTACTTACCCGGTGTGGCTGGGACAGGGTGAGGAACAGGGGTGCTGTGCTGAAAGAGGTGAGTCCAGCCAGTAACGAGCAAGACTGTGACTGGAGATCAAAGACAAAATGACACCAAGTGTAGTCTTGACCCTGGGTGGACAGTTAGCGAAATGAGCCAGACCACACGGAAGACTGGTTTAGGGAGAAGAAGAGGTAAGTGCGAAAGTATCTCGAAGCAATACTCAGACTTCTCAGGGGGAAAACCGCGTTCTTGGGAGCAGGAGGTGACTGGTGTTCCAGAGAGAGAGGTCGGGGAGTCTAATACGGAGACTGTAACAGTGGAAGCTTGAGGTTAGCGGAGCTCACTGAGGTAACAACATAAAAATGCTAGTGTCGAGATCTGAAGATGGAGCCCAGAGATTGCCTCCCTTAGGGAGTGGGGAGAGGGGATAGAGTCCACATGGCAGAGAACAAGTAGCATCCAAGAAACAAAAGCACTGTTCAACTTAGTTATGTGACTCGGGCATCCCACCCACCATCATGTGTGGTGTCTCTGATGGACACATGTCCAGACAGACATGCTGTTGGCTACGGGTATGGAGTATCACACGAGTCGAGGAAAGAAAAGGGTTGAGGTGGAGAAATTAGCAGCAATGTGAAACTGTACGGAGCTGGTGAGGAATGTGTGTTTTAATAACTAGGAGGCCATTTATAACTTTTTTTTATAACTTTTTAAATGATAACATCAGTTAGGTGGGGGATTGGGCATAGGAAGGAACACTAGGGAGCCGGAGACAAAGAGGTGCGTAGCACGAGGCACAGATTAGAAATGGCAACAGTGTGTAGACTATCCTTGCGTTTGCCACTGAAGGAAGGAAAGCACTTAAACTTAGCCTTCCCTGTCTGCCTCATAATTTTGTTCTGAAATATTCTGGTTTTTTTTATACCTTTTACTGGTGGTTTATTTCTGTGTGTGCGCGTGCACACTTGTGTGTGTCAGTACATGTGCATGCACATGCATGCATGTGGAGGCTAGAGGACAGCCTCAGTGTGTGTGCATGCATGTGTGCGTGCATGTGGAGGCTAGAGGACAGCCTTCCTTGTCATTCCGCAGATGCTGCTAATCTTGAGGTTTTTATTGTTATTGTTTGTTGTTGTTGAGACAGGGTCTCTTGCTGGCCTGAAACTCACAGGTTTAGACAAGGCTGGCAGGATCCCAGCAAGCGGCAGGGATCCACCTGTCTCCACTTCCCAGCCCTGGGATTACAACAGCACATGCTGACATTTCCAAAACAAAACAAAAATATAAACAAACAAACAACCGGTAGGTTCTATGATGGACCCAGGGCTTCATGTCTGTATGGCAAGCATGTTACCAACTAGTCAGCTTCCCCACCCCAGCAATTCACTTCTTGAACTTTAAAAATTGCTATCTGCACATTGTTTCAAACAATAACCATAGAGTTTCCGTTTATTGAGTGCTTGCTGTAGACTGGGAATTTTGCTCTTTACCCCATTAAATTCCTCACAATCGTGGAAGAAATTGCCTTAAAGTCGCTTAGCAAATGAGTGTCAGGATAGGGTCTATAACTCAGGGATGGCCAGCTTTGCACATGACCATGCTGTACTGTTTTTGGAAGCAGGACTGGCTCTATGAGGCTGCAGCCTACATCTTGAGCTCAGAGGGCCGTATACTTGCCTTAATGCCTCGTGGCTGCTGTCTTGTGATCTTGACTGTTGGGACAGGGCATGCTCACACCAGGCCTTATGTGTGGAGGTCAAAGGACAACCTCTGGTATTGTTTTTTTGCCTTCTGCCTTGTCTGTGTTTGAATAGCTGGCACATGAGCTTCTGGGAATCCTCCTGTCTCCACATCCCATGCTCAGGAGTGCTGGGAGGACAGCCATGTACTAACACATCCAGCTTTATGTGGGGTGTAGGGATTTGAATTCAGGTTTTTATGCTCACACAGCAAGCAGGCTGGCCTACTAAGCCACCTCTCCAACCCTTGAAAACTTTATAATTTGTAACAAGAGGCCCGGAGTGTTCATCTTGTGATAGGCCTCATAGATTATGTAACCAGTTCTGGCTGAAGGCATCAGCAAGATGCCTCCTAAAGCTGGAAAAGCTTTCTCTTTCTTTTTTTCTTTTCTGTGGCCCTTATTTTGGGTAGGTTGTTTAGTGGCCCAAAGTCCTTACTGTGCTGTGGCAACGATCTTATTTCATTTGGTCCTCATGTTTTGGAGACTCTTTGGGTCTAGAATGGTGGTGTAGAGGACAACAGGGGAGTATTTTGAACTTTAACTTGATACCAGCCAGTATGAGAGAACAGAGAACTAGGAAAGCCTTGCCAGATGGAACTGCAGTCCTGGGGATACCTTCTGCGCCCACTTAAAACTACATGTGAGTTCACTTCTATTCACTTTTGTGGTCCTTTGCAAGCCTTTCGTTCATGGGAGGTCTAGGAGACTTTTTCATCTGCTGAGAGAGAAATGGGTTGGACAGGTGTGCTGTGATTGTCTGCCCGATCTGGAACCCCTAACCAGGCGGTGCTCCTTTTCCCCCTCAAGCCATGGACTCCCTGTAGGGTGGAACCACAGGCCAGTTCCCATAGCTGTCTGCACTGCTCATGGCACACTCTAGCCTTTGTTCCATGCTCTGCTGGTCTACACACAGGGGCTCTTTCTCCTTTGTGCGTTCATTCATAGTCACCTAGTACTGACCAGTTAAGTTTCTGTGTTCATGGTTATTGCTGCCTCAAAACCATTTTCCACTCACCCTCTTGTTCCCCCACTCCTCCATGTAACAATTTAACCAAATACTGACTAAATCCTGACATAGCTTGAGACTAACCAACCCATTGGTCGAGCCCTATCAGCCTCGTGGAGAAAGCCAGACAGGGTTCACCTCCTTTCATTGTCTGTCTTCTTCCTATTAATTGTGCATGTTCTTCTCTTCCACTCCCAACACAGGCCAAGTAAATTTAAGAATGTGTAAGAATGGGAACATGAAAAGATTTTGGGGTACATCTATAGCATATGTCTTGAACCAAACCTTCAATGGCTTTCTGTGGGCTCCTTCTGGGCAAATGGCGGTCTTGCTACAGTAGGTGAAGTGGGGGTCTGCTACAGTAGATGAAGTGGTGGTCTGCTACAGTAGGTGAAGTGGTGGTCTGCTACAGTAGGTGAAGTGGGGGTCTCCTACAGTAGATGAAGTGGTGGTCTGCTACAGTAGGTGAAGTGGGGGTCTCCTACAGTAGGTGAAGTGGGGGTCTCCTACAGTAGGTGAAGTGGTGGTCTGCTACAGTAGGTGAAGTGGTGGTCTGCTACAGTAGATGAAGTGGTGGTCTCCTACAGTAGGTGAAGTGGGGGTCTCCTACAGTAGGTGAAGTGGTGGTCTCCTACAGTAGGTGAAGTGGTGGTCTCCTACAGTAGGTGAAGTGGTGGTCTGCTACAGTAGATGAAGTGGTGGTCTCCTACAGTAGGTGAAGTGGTGGTCTCCTACAGTAGGTGAAGTGGTGGTCTCCTACAGTAGGTGAAGTGGGGGTCTCCTACAGTAGGTGAAGTGGTGGTCTGCTACAGTAGGTGAAGTGGTGGTCTGCTACAGTAGATGAAGTGGTGGTCTCCTACAGTAGGTGAAGTGGGGGTCTCCTACAGTAGATGAAGTGGTGGTCTCCTACAGTAGGTGAAGTGGGGGTCTCCTACAGTAGGTGAAGTGGTGGTCTCCTACAGTAGATGAAGTGGTGGTCTCCTACAGTAGATGAAGTGGGGGTCTCCTACAGTAGATGAAGTGGGGTCTGCTACAGTAGGTGAAGTGGTGGTCTCCTACAGTAGGTGAAGTGGGGGTCTCCTACAGTAGGTGAAGTGGTGGTCTGCTACAGTAGATGAAGTGGGGGTCTCCTACAGCAGATGAAGTGGGGGTCTCCTACAGTAGATGAAGTGGGGTCTGCTACAGTAGGTGAAGTGGGGGTCTCCTACAGTAGGTGAAGTGGTGGTCTGCTACAGTAGGTGAAGTGGTGGTCTCCTACAGTAGGTGAAGTGGTGGTCTCCTACAGTAGGTGAAGTGGTGGTCTGCTACAGTAGGTGAAGTGGGGGTCTCCTACAGTAGATGAAGTGGGGTCTGCTACAGTAGGTGAAGTGGGGGTCTCCTACAGTGTGGTGGTCTGCTACAGTAGGTCCTTAGTACCTGTTGCTGTGGAATACCCTCCCAAGCATATCTGCTTACAACAGGCTCTCTTTCTCTGTGAAGATTCATCCCCAGTGTCATTGTCAGGGGCCTTTCAGCTCACTTTCTCTCCCATCATCCTTTCTAACCTGCCACCTCATCATAGCACCCGCCACACTGTTGCAGTTTTGGGGACTGTATTTTTCCACCCCTATGACTCTGTTCCTAATGCTGTTCTCTGAGCGTAATAGATGCTTCATAAATGGCTGTTGAATGAACTGCATACTTTCACTCTCCTCTAGAAAACAGCAGTCTCCAGGCTTGTGCCCTGTGATAAATACACTCTTCTTTGTTCCCCCTTCTGTAGACTCAAGTGTCATTGATATTAAAGGAAGAAACTGTAAAGAAACTACTACATATGCAAAGGGCGCTTGACTTGGCGACTCACCTGCTCTGGGGAGGACTGCTTAACCTTGTTGTGGTCTGTAGGCCCCTGTGCCATCCCTGCTCTGGAGCGAGCTCTGTCCCTCCTAAATAACAACGTATGCTGAAGTCAGCGTTGGTTCATTGTTGATGGCAGGGTCTGTGTGCAGCTTACTGCTGTATTCCCAACACTAAGCTGTCTGATAAATACTTGTCAAATGAATGAACGAAACTCCATGTTTGATAGCACATGCCCTCTTCCTGCCACCCAGGTCCTCAATCTCTGTCATCCAGAGCCTCCAGTTTGCTTCCTTATCCCATGGGACCTAGACTTGTCACCTAAGCTTTTGACTCTCCCCCTGCTTACTCAGAACTCAAGTTCCTATTTGTCTCTTGATCATTGTAACCTATTACACCCCAGATGCCCATAGGAGAAGATCCCTCTTTCTACCTGCAACCAAAAATATCCAGAATTCATGTGTTGTTCATATCCAGAATTATGTTCAGATCTCTAAAGAAAGTGAGCAGGAAAATACATTGGAAAGGGTAGGTGGGTTCTAGCAATGCAGGGAATGCTCTGCTGCAGGTGTCAGATGCTGCCTGATGGAGGCAGGATGGGAAGACACAGGAATTATAGGAAAGAGAAGCCCCTCACCCCAGAGTTTCCTTGAAGCCTCTCACCAGCTAGGAGAATCCCCGCACAGTTAACCTCTGCTGTGAGGAATGTGTTCTTTTCACATAGAGAGAGATAGCAACGAACCACGCTAAGGCCTGACTGTCTATGTCCTCACATAGGGCCTCACTCCCCTCCCACACGTTTTCTGGGACTCAAAAACAAGACTACATTTACAGTGACGATACCATGCTTCTTGTCTCTCGGTGACCTTACCGTTAGTCCTGTTGGATGCCTCCTCAGGAACCACCCTGAGGTCCCCTTCAAGTTACTTGGCAACCAGTTGCCATGATGGCTTTAAACCTAACAAAAGTAGTGTTTGTAACTACTGTAAAGGCAATGGATTGTGGGAGCTGGAGATGGCTCAGAGGGTAAGAGCGCTCGTCCCTCCAGCGACCTTATCAGGCAGCTCACAGCCACCTGTAACAGTCGGTTTTTCTTCTGGCCACCACAGCACACATGTAGACACACAAGCACACACATGCACATTAAAAAACGAAAAAGACAGTGATTCCTTAGAGAAGCCCACATCCATGCCTCTGAGTATGTCTTTCTGTCTTTGGACTCTCTCTCTCTCTCTCTCTCTCTCTCTCTCTCTCTCTCTCTCTCTCCTCTCTCTCTTTCTCTCTCTCTCTCTCTCCCCGCTCTCTCAACACTCATACTTAACGTCCATACTAAAATGTCTTTAATAAACCTCAACTCTGCTTCAAAAAGAAAAAGTTGGCAAATCCTTTTTTGGGTAGAAACCGAGGTCTGCAATTTTGCGAGCTTCATCAAGTCCTCAAACATTCGTTTGTAAACCAATCAGTGAATTGAAGGGGAGGAGAAGCCAGTGTGTAAATACAGTTGCTGGCCAGGGGATTTCCCTGACAGAAGTGTGAATGTCACAAGGATGTACACAGGACAGATGACACTGTGGGACCTGATAGTCCTGTCCCTTCTCATGGGATCAGTGAGGCCCGAGGCTTTTCCAGGGGCTTGAGGAGGCAGCTCTCCAGGGCAGGGCAGCTCTCCAGGACAAATGATGGCTGTCACGGAGCACCTGTTCCTTTGGGTAACTATCTGGAAGCGAAAAGTTCCTGTGAACCCATTTATAAATAAGATTGTTTTATTTCACAATTGTTTATTCGGCACTTTTTCAAACGGTCCATTGCACGCAAGAAACGATGGTGGTAAAAGCGTGGCCGTAGTTTGAAGGCTGGAGTTCACACTTAGATGTTTTGCAAACTTGACCCTAAGTTACTTTAAGTATAAGGAGATCTGAGCATTTTTAAAATGTTTTGATGCTTTCGTAGAAACAGTGTTAACACTGGGGGCATAATGGTGCATGCCTGTGATTCCAGCACTTGGAAGTCTGAGGCAGGAGGATACTGAGTTCAAGGCCAGTCTAGGCTACATAGTGAGAGCCTATCTTCAAAGAAAATTTGGGAAAATGGATTAAGGAGATGGCTGGACGGGGTGAGTAAAGGCACTCAATACCCAAGCCTGACAATCGTAGATGTCTGAAACCAACAAGGTGGAAGGAGAGAACTGACGCCTGCAAGCTGTCCTCTGTCTCCCGTGTTTTCTGTGGCCTGTGTGGGTCTACATACATATGCATGCACACCCACACACAAATAAATAATGTAAAAGAAAGTAAGTGGAAAGAGTGTGAGCAGTTTATCTCCTGCTGCTTCTTTTGTTGGTTTGTTTGTTTTTGTTTGTTTGTTTTTTTGAGACAGGGTTTCTCTGTGTAGCTTTGGAGCCTGTCCTGGAACTCACTCTGTAGATCAGGCTGGCCTTGAACTCACAGAGATCCGCTGGCTTTGCCTTCCAAGTACTGGGATTAAAGGCATGCGGCACCACTGCCTGACTTCCAGCTGCTTCTTCCTTTGATTCTCAGTAAAATCCTCTTTCTGACTCATAAAGCAGCATCTCAAGGTAGGTTTCTGACTAGGGACAGAGTCATTTTTGCTGCAAATAAGGGACCAGGGAAGGACACATCTGTCTCCATTGTGGCCGAGATCACAAAAGCCCCCATTTCTTACCCCTTTTCTCTTATGCTTTGTTTGAAAGAAGTGTGATTTTCAAGCCCTGTTGTGCTTGGATGGTTTGCTCCATGAGTGCCTGTCACTGTCACAGTGACTCCTGTCACTGGCCTGTGTGGAGCAGGAGATGGAGGCCAATCGGAGGGACACTTAGGTTCCAGCCTTGTCTCTGCCACTCAGCTATGACCCGCATTCTTCCTCCAGTCCCACTCTGTGCCCGTGTCTTCTTGTGTTTGATGGGAATCCCCATAGCCCGTACCTTGAAGAATTAATGAAATGAACTAATGAGATGGTCTAAGGTATTTGCTGCGTAGTGAGGCTGTGTTTGTTTGCTGTGACCTCCTATTTAATTCCATTTGAAATGGGGAAGCTGAGATGTGCAGAGATACAGAGCCTTCCTGGAAGTTGTAGTAATGAATCTGGATTCCAAGAATTCTCCTCCTTAATTGAGTACTGATGTTCTTCCATTCCAGTTAGCAAGAGGGAGAAAGGCAGAATTCAGGAAAAAGAAAAGACTTTTAAAATAGAAGCTATTTAATCCCAGCACTCAGGAGGCAGAGGCAGGCGGATCTCTGTGAGTTCAAGGCCAGCCTGGTCTATAGAGTGAGTTCCAGGACAGGCTCCAAAGCTACACAGAGAAACCCTGTCTCGAAAAACCAACAAAAATAAAAATTAAAATAGAAAATAAAATAGAATTTTCTTACAGAAGATAAAGTATGTCTCCAATGCATGTAACCTGTGGCCTGCATATATCCAGGATGAATATTAATGGCTATGAATTTGATCCAACACATTTCCATATTTGTAGATGTCAAGGTCATGGACACCCCTGCTAAGTGTTATTTCTTTCATTTTTCTATTAATAACTCAAAGTGTTTGTTTGAGAAGTAGAGTTTTTGTTTATTGTATCATCCATACCCTGACTCTGTTACTTAGGAATAATGCAAGTATAAACTTGTTCATTACAACTTGGTCTGTGACAATGTGCTCCCATCTCCCAAGGAAAAAAGCAATTAAGCTTTTATTAAATTTTACAGCAAGGGCTTAATTTTTCACAGCATTGCTGGCTATGATTATTTGTCCCTTATAGAAAATACTTAGAATCAAACCATTTTTATGAACTGCTCTTGTTCTTTTTTAAAATAATTTTTTGAAAATTTCATACTTGAACACAGCTAGGTGTTCTTAATCCAATCTGGTTAAAAATCAGAATTAACTATTGGCGGAGAGTGGCTGCATTCACTCCCAGTTGTGGAGGCATGCCAGGCCCTGGCTGGAGGCTGGCTGTATTAACTGGTCTTGTGTGTCAACTTGACACAGGTAGAGTCATCAGAGAGAAAGGAGCCTCAGTTGAGGAAATGCCTCCATGAGATCCAGCTGTAAGACGTTTTCTCAATTAGTGATCAACAGGAGAGAGAGCTCAGCCCATGGTGGTTGGTGCCATCCCTGGGCTGGTGGTCCTGGGTTCTGTAAGAAAGCAGGCTGAGCAAGCCATGGGAAGCAAACCAGTAAGTAGCTCCCCTCCATGGCCTCTACATCAGCTCCTGCCTCCAGGATCCTGCCCTGTTTGAGTTCCTGTCCTGACTTCCTTCAGTGATGAGCAGCAAAGCCAGAGTATATAGTTGGGTTGTTTTTTTTTTTAACTCTTTGAGGTCCTACCAACCAGCTTCCAAATAAATACACGGAGACTTATTTTTACTTATGAATGTCCAGCCTTAGCTTGGCTTGTTTCTAGCCAACTTTCCTAACTTAAATTATCCTGTTATCCTTTAATTACATTTTGCCTCTGAGCTTTTTACCTTTCTTTATTCTATATATCTTTCTTTCCTTCTTACTCTATGGCTGGCTGGGTGGCTGGCCCCTGACATCCTTCTCTCTCCTCCTTTTCTCACTCCTCCTCTTCCCTAGATTTCTCCTCCTATTTGTTCTTTCTGCATGCCAGCTCTGCCTATTTCCCTGCCTAGCTATTGGCTGTTCAGCTCTTTATTAGACCAATCAGGTGTTTTAGACAGACAAAGTAACACAGCTTTACAGAGTTAAACAAATGCAGCATAAAAGAATGCAACACATCTTTGCATCATTAAACAAACATTCCACAGCATAAACAAATGTAACACATCTTCAACTAGTATTCCACCACAGAAGTGTAAGCCAAATAAACCCGTTCCTCCCCGACTTGCACTTTGGTCATGGTGTTTGGTCGCAGCAATAGGAACCCTAAGACACTGGCCATTCCCAGAGGAGCAGCAGCATGGCCTGGAGCTGTGAGGTCCTCTTTGCCCAGAGCAGGAGCTGCCTTGGGTTTCAGCCATACATGCCTCCCCCTTGCTTCCTGTCACCATTCAGTATATCCGTACAGAGAATGAGTCCCTTGGAACTTCACTGTTCCTCTCGCTTCCTCTGAGCCTCCAGTACTGTCAGCCTCCTGAGGTGGACATGAGACTCTCTGGACCCTACGTGTCATCCCTCGTTCACTTAGGAAGTCCTGTCTCAATCCCTCCTTTCCTGTTTCTCAAGGACACGCGTCTCAGAACTGTAGACACACTGCTCTTTCCACGTTTTCAACAGTGCCCTGCCTATGACATCACTGTCCCAAAGGAGTAACTTCCCTGCTCCTACATGGAAGGAAATCAAAGATGAGATGGTATTTCTACTTTATTAGAAGATGGGGCTGTGTGCGGAATGGCTGTACTACATCCTGATGACAGAGTACCGTTGGTTGAGCATTTACACTGTAATTACGTAAAGTTCTTATTTCATGCTCTCAACAGTTCTACAAAGGGAGTCAGGCAAATTGCCGCCATTAAATATCCTTTCTCCCAGTTTTCTTGACTCTGATTAGTGGTCTTAGAAAGAAAGCTGTTTTAGGGCCAGAGAGATGACTCTGTGTATAAAAAACGCCTGAGGACCAGAACTCAATCCCTGAAACCCATGGAAAGGGACGAGAAGAGATCTGACTCTATAAAACTGTCCTCTGACTCCACATGTGTGAATGAGTGAATGAGTACACACGCGCACATTCTTATAATAGTAATGACAATAATGAATTATATATTTTAAAAAGTGTTTTCTTTGCATCACAAGAAGGCCCAGTGTGTTTCCAGGAATCCCCCGCTAAGTCTGTGATGAGTATCATAGGTGTATAGACTTGAGGCTGTGTGTTAACATCATTCAGCTGCTTCAGTCCTTGGGGAGATTCTGCTGTGGTTTGGGACTAATCTCAGGTGGCTGTGACTGGAATATGGCTTCTGGGCACTGGTAAGTTTATTGTAGAGAGAGCCAAATATCCTTTACAAGTAAGTGATAAGTTGTAATTGCCGCACAACACAATTTATGATGTAGGCTGGATAACGACTCCTCAAATCTGGAGCCCAGATCTCTGGGACCTGCAAACGTTGCCTCAAAAGGAAAAGGCTCTTTGATGATGTGATTAAGATAAAGATCTTGACCAGAGAGAGTGTCTTGAACTGTCCAGTCACGGACATCCTGGTAAGAGGGAGGCACAGATAGGAGGCGGCAGCCTGGGCTTAGAGACAAAGATTGGAGTGATAAGGCTATGAGCCATAAGGAGTACTGGAAGTTCCAGGAAGCTGGAAGACTCGGGGAACAATCCCTCCTTGGTCGTCACAAGGCTGCTTTGGTTTTAGCCCAATGAAGCTAGTATTGCACTTCTGGCCTCCAGAACGTTGAGGAATTACATTTTGTTATTTCAAGCCACTAAATTTGTAGCAATTGGTTATAGCGGGAGCCGGGCTAACCCAGTGAGGACAGTCACTTACTTGCTTCATCAATCGCTTTGAGGGCAGATATATGAAGACAGCCATCAGCTGGCACATGGATAATTTCACCAGACATGTATGTAGTGTTTTCTGCGTACTAGGCTCTGGATGAGCGTTGGCCGTGTTTCTACTTCTCTCTCTCTCTCTCTCTCTCTCTCTCTCTCTCTCTCTCTCTCTCTCTCTGTGTGTGTGTGTGTGTGTGTGTGTGTATGTGTGTGTGTGTGATGGGATGTGTGCTCACCTTGAATCTTCATAACAGCCGTATAAAGGATGTGCTGTTATCATCTCCAGGTGTAGATGAGGAGATTGAGGCACAGAAAAGTTGAGTGACTTGGCTTAAGTCAGGCAGCTGTGTGCAGTGGGACTTATGCCCACACCCGAGGGAGCTGGCCCGGGAGTCCATGCTGCTGAGCACAGGATCCTCGTCCTTAGGGGACAGAGGCGGTGTGACAGTGTCTGCAAGCTCCCTGTCCTCCAGCCTTCGTGTTGTCTGTGGTTTTGTCTGCACTTGTCCTCCTTGTTAAGGACCTTTCATCTTTGACACTTTCAGGATATTCCCCGTGGTTCTGGTTTCTGAGGGATTTGGGCATCACGGGATGAGTAGATGGCTTCCCTCTTCGGTTTTCTAGACATATTCATATAATATTGACATTATATCTTCCCTGAATATTTAGTGGAATTCACAAGTAAAGTCATCCTGTCTTTGTAGGAAGGTTTCAAACCATTTAATTATTACTTATTTGTTTTTGTAGACAGGGTTTCTCAGTGTAGCCCAGACTGTCCTGCTGGAACTCACTTTGTAGACTAGGATGGCATGGAACTCACAGAGATCTGCCTGACTCTGCCTCCCATGTGCTGGAATTTAAGGTGTGCCCCACCACACAATTTTTTTTTAACATTTACTTATTACATATATAGTGTTCTGTCTGCATGTATGCCTGCGTGCCAGAAGAGGGCACCAGATCACATTATAGATGGTTGTGAGCCATCATGTGGTTGCTAGGAATTGAACTCAGGACCTCAGTGCTCTTAACCTCTGAACCATCTCTCCGGCCCCACACAAATTATTTTTAATAGATACAGTGTAACCAGCATGGTAGCACATACTTATAATCCCAGATACTCTGTAACAAAAAAATAAATAAAAATAAATAAAATTAAAAAAGAGTGTGGGTGAGATAGAACTCTTCAGCTTGTCTGTGTCTTCATGTGTGAACTCTGATAGTTTGTGTCTTTCCAGGAAATGGTCCATTTCACCTGAGCTATGTAATGTATTGGCATAAAGTAATCCATAGTGCCGCCTCGTTGTCCTGTTAACGTCTGTGAGATTTCTGTCATCTCTGGGTTTTCCCCTTCCCATCACTGGCTAGAAGTTTGCAGTTTTACTGCTAGTTACCAAGAACCAGCTTTTCGTTTGGATGATCTTCCCGCTGCTTTCCCACTCAGTCTGGTTATTTTGCCCCCCCCCCCTCGTTCATACTTCTTTGTGCCTTGTATCTCATTTGCTCTTTTCTTACTTCTTAAGATAGAAGCTGAGGTTAAAATTCCAGAGCTTTCTCTTCTTGAATGGGTAGTTTAAGGCTAGAAAACCCTTTAAGTACCACTTCTCTGTCTCTCTCACGGATTTTGTATGGAATGCTTTTTCATTTCATTACATTCAAAATATTTACTAATTTCCCTGTGATTTATTCCTTGACTCATGAATTATTTTAAAGTGTGTTCTTTCTCAAATATTAGGGACTTTCCTAATGGCTCTCTCTTACTGACTTCAAATGTTATTCCATTGTGTGCTCCTATGGTCTCACTATGTAGTCCTGGCTAGCCTTGAACTCACAGAAGTTTGAGTGCTGGGATTAAAGACATACACCACCAAGCCCAGCCTTTAACGTTTTCAATACTACAGTTATTCTAGAGTTCATTTATTTAGTATTTGTCTGTCTGAAAAGCTCAATTTTACCCTCATTTTGAGAGCTGTTTCCTGGGTGTGGAATTTGAGGCTGAGTGTTAATTTCTTTTTTGTTTTTCTTCTTCAGTTTCTTTAAAGATGCCTGTCCACTGACTGCTGCATACATCACGTATGAAAAGTCCCGGATCCTTCCTTTGCTCCTACGTAATGTGTCCTTTTTTACTGAGTGTTTTCAGGATCTTCCTGTCATCAGCTCAGCAGTTTGACTGTTTGTTCCTTGGAGTCATTTTCTTTCCATGGATTCTGCTTGGATGCGCTTCTTGGATCTGTGAATTCATGGCTTTCATCGAGTTTAGAAAACTTTACTGTTTCTGTTCCCTTCCACCCAGGTCCTTCTCCTTCTGGAACTCTGGTCTCAAGAACATTAGATTGTTGATGAGGCCAATGATGACAGCTCATTTCTCTTTACTTCTGTCTTTCTTTCCTGCTGGGTCGTTCCTGATGCTGTGTCTTCTAATCTGTTGGTTACTCCGGTCCAGTCAGCTTTGGTCTCGGATGCTATCTCTCCAGTGACTGGGAGCTGGATTTGGGGTTGCTTATACTCCCCTTTGCCTTGTCCTCGTTCTCACATGTCTCCTGCCTCGTGAGCATGTGGGGTGCAGTTACTAATGCCGCATCTGCCATTCCTTCCACTCCTGCTGGGCTCTGGACTCCGGCTAGCTTCTTTGTCTGTCTTGTCGTTTTCATGGATACTAGTCATTGTGAATTTGATACTCCCATTGCTGAAGTTCATTCCATTCCTTTAATTCATTTTGAAATACAGCTGAATACCTGAATATAAATTACCCCTGTCCTGTGTGAACATGGACCTGTTCCATCTACTCCTTTGAGGTGGTCTGTAATAGTTCTCAGATATGTTGACATGTCCATCAGAACTAAGCCAGACGCTCCAGGGAGGTCTGTGTGGAGAACAGAATCCAGAGTTTTCCTCCTCTCCTCTCATCCCCTCCTCTTTCCTCTCTTCACTCATCTCTCCTTCAGGTAGTTCAGCCATCTTCAGCCCTAGACCCCTCAGTCTTTTCCACCCAGGGAGCTCTCTACACAGTGTTCCCCCACAGTGTTCTGGAACTGCCCCAGGAAGCAGGCTGGAACTCTCTAGGGTTCACTTTGTATCTTTTTGCTCAGATATCACAGGCCTGTGTTTTCTGTCAGCTAATGTCTGAAAAACAGTGTTTTCTGTGTTTTGTCCAGTTTTTTAGTTGATTATGAAGGAAGGATAAATCATGTCCCTTCTTTTTTATCCTCTTGGTAAAAAATCTCTAACATTTCCAAGAGGCCTTATATTTAGATCTAGCATTCACAGGGCCCCGGGATTGATACCCATCACCGTGCAAACACACATGCACACACACACACACACACACACACACACACACATACACACACACAAATATTTCCACTCAATACATGGGTTTTGGATAATTCATAATGTATATATTTATATAAATCTAAATTGAATATATTAGGTGAATTAAGATTTAGGAGATTTGTTGCCAGACAGTGGTCATGCATGCCTTTAATCCCAGCACTCAGGAGGCAGAGGCAGGCGGGTCTCTGTGAGTTCAAGGCCTCCCTGGTCTATAGAGTAAGTCCCAGGATAGCCAGGGCTACATACTGAGAAACCCTGTCTCGAAAAAACTAAAACCAACCAACCAACCAACCACCAAAACAAACAAAAATGTAGGAGATATGTGTGTGTGTTTCTCACACAGCTTCTATTGTGTGATTAGAGACTAAATCATTGGTATAGATTTTCCCAGGTTTAAAGAGTGAGTTCAGACTAGGCTCAGGCAGACCCGGCTGTGCTTCACTGTGTCCATGAGTGTCTGTTTAAACTGTCAGTGTCTTGGGTGTTTGCAGTGTCTTGTTTTAGGCATTTCATCCCAATTCCAAACCAGGAATAAAGTGTTTCAGATCACAGAGATAAAGACCAAAGTCAGATGAGGAGGTCATGTTCAATGCTGACGCTCTTTTGACATGTCAGTTTCCCATCTACCTACATGTGACATCAGGATTCATGTTCTTCTCCATGTTCTTGCTGAGCAGGTTGAAAATAAATGAAACTAATTATAACAGTCTGCCTTTGGACGATGTTATGTAGGGCAATAAATCAACCTCAACTATTAACCTTTGGTGTGTATGACACACGAGGGGGGGTGTACACATGTAAGTGTTTAGTATCTCACGTGTGTGAGGCATCTCAGTCTCCATCTCAGCCTAAATTCCGTTCTTAGGTATGCAATGAGCTGAGATGTCGTGGCATTAATGATGCATTCATGAGTTCCACTCCACCACGCTCCCCTTTCCATGGCAGCATAGCCCACAGGAGTCCCATAATTCAGCTGCCAACAGACCACAAATGCAACGTTGGACTGTTGCACTCAGTCATGTACTCTGGGGCCACAGGAGGCCTGGTAAGGCGAAGCTGGATGAATGATGATTGTTTCTTTCATCAGGAAAATAATTAGAAGCTCATGATTTGCATACAGTGGATCAAAACAATGGAAGAGCTGCAGGGACAGCACAGTTATCTAGATATATAGCCGAATTTAACTGGACTGTTAGTGGGATTTGCTCTGCCCATGACCTTGGGCTATATGCCCAAGGAGGTGCTTCTTGCTGTGACCTCTTAAAAGGAAAGGGAGAGGGGTCACGTGGTCCCTTCTCCCTGCTTCCTGCTTCTTGGTGGGATCGATCTGCCAGGTGGATTTGCTCCAGTCAGATCAGAGGACGACTTCAGCTGTCTACTGAGTTCTGTATTCATGAGTGTATTTCCTCAATTTATATACTAATAAATTCCCTAATACTCCTTAAGCAGACTCCCATGGATTTAGCAGACTCCCGTGGATTTCTCACTTTAAAACACCACACCACATGTTAGGCCTTTGAGTATGCGGTTGTTGCACTGTTGGCCAAGTCTGATTGTACTGAAAATTCTGTGTCTTATACTTAACAATTTTTAAAGACAACCTTCATATTTGAGATTGCTACCATGGGATTAAAAAAAAACAAAAACAAACAAAAAACGGTTCCTCCGTGCATTTATTTTCTACTAAAAGTTAAAAGAACGCAAGATTTCCTCTTATGAGCTTCTGGAAAAAATTCCAAGCAGACAATCTAGTTATCTGCCCCAGTTATTACATTCTAACCAAACAACCCGATATTCTTTCTGCACCTTTCAAGCTATTGTATTTTTCCTGACTTGAGGCTCCATAACACGGGACTACCCAAGACTCATTGGTTCTTCTTTAGGTCAGATCAAAGCATGAAAGCGTAAGGAAGTCCTTCGTATGTCTTCAAACTGGTGACAAGTTTGGAAGAGGTCTCAGCACTGAACCTTTCAAGCAGAGAACTCTGTCCCGGCAGAGGGCCGCTCTCTTCCGCTCTGTGATAGAGCAAGCAGGAAGGAACAGTGTAAGAGTTGGGCCTCACGCACTCTCGGGTGCAATCATTCCCTATTCTGCCATTCTCAGGATCCCATCTGTGATAGCCACAGACACTGCAGGACATTGATTGGCTCCTTCTTGCTAGTCTCTGATCTCCCTTAACATGAGGTCTCTTAGTTCTCTTGCAAGCCAAGAACATCTTCTTTATCTATTTTTCCTGTTCTTCTTTCTACATGGCTAATAGCGTCCGGATCCCTTCCCAGTTGGCAGGAAAGCTACTCTAATCTCCCACAAGATGGTTTGCTTCTGGCCTGGGCCTGGAGTGGACTTTCTGGTAGAGGGAAGAGAGTGGTGCTGGGGTTGCTGGTCAAGCACTGGAGGACCTTTACTAACATTGCGGGCTGAGCCCGTGGAATCTTCAAGGGAATTTTCTTCATAGAACATGTGAAACGACCCAAGAGTCGCAGCTGTGGAAAGCATTTGTGATGTCACCATTGGCAACAGGCCTAGCTCCCGAATAGCTTGGGAAGCACTGTTCACTCCCGGAAGGGACTGAAACCCCAAATGTGAACAGGCAGTGTGAAGTAAGCTAGGCTCTTCCTACAGTTAATCTCCAGCTGGACCCACAACAACCACAAGGTAAGCACCTCTTTCCTGAAAGGCTGAGATTAGAAGCATTTTAGAGTACAGCTTTTTAAAATTTTGAAATATTTGCTTCTAAATAATGAGATAGTTTGGAGATGGGACCCAACTCTAAACATAAAGTTTGTGTTTTGTGTATATGTTATGTACAGAGGCTGACTGTTAACTATATAGCTTTTTAAATAACTTTTTCATGAAGCAATGAATTTCATGATAGAATTTTCCACAGAGGTGCCTTGTCAGTGCTCGAAAGGTCTCAGATTCGGGAGGATTGGGGATTTTTGGATGGAGGATGCTTAGCCTACCTACACTTTGCAACTGCCCTGATTCTGCTCTCGAGGTGAAGCGCCTAGGCTGTAGCTTCTCTCAGCCTATTCTTGGTGTCTGGTGTTGATGGACAGCTCCAGTGTTAGACAGTGGGTTCAGTCAATGCTTGTTAGTTTAGCAATGGTCATTACCTCCTGGGTTCCCCATGAGCCTTGAGTGTAGCTACTTTAAAAGCCCATATCTAAAGTCCTTGATGACAACCCCTAAAAAGACGTAAGTGCCAGCAACCTTTACTTTGGTTTGTGGCTAATTGGGCATTTAGCACCTTGCTTTCAAATTCTGCCCTCCCTCAGACCTGAGGGTGATGCCCCAAATGCACCTTCAGCACCCAGATTTTGTCTTTTATAATTAGAAACATGTCTTACCAAATTTAAATGTTTACCATTTTGGGATAAGGGCTAAGTGGGGTACATATATATGGCACTGTATTGGGAAGGGCATTTTTAGTGTGGCATATGCAGGCCTGTGTGATGATCATATCTATAAGTTCCATTATTAGCCAGTCAGTTGAGTAGTGATGCTTCTCATATACAGAATAAGGATTCAGGATTCATGTCTTGTTTTTCTTATTCATCCCCAACAAAATCTGAGTGAAGCTCAGAGACATTGGTGAGGAGGCATGATGATTAGTATTTGCATTTAGCATTTAGGTTTTATTTCTTTTTATTCTCTTTTTTTTCTGCATATACTAAGAATTGAACCTAGAGCCTCACACACACAAGGCAATAGCTATACCACGGAGCTACACTCCCTACCCTTCTTTTTACTTCTTATTTTGAGGCAGAGCTTCACTCTCTTGCTAATCAAAAAATAATTATACATATTCATAATTCAATACATGTATACAATGGGTAATGATCAGATCGAGGTAATAGCATTCCATCTTATGTCTTTGTGTTTGGGGCCTGTGGTAGTTTTAATGAGAATGTCTTCATAGGCTCACACATTTGAGTACTTAGTCCCCAGTTGATGGAACTGTTTGGGAAGGATTAAGAGGTGTGGCCTTCTTGGATAAGGTGTGTCTCTTGCGGAGGAGGGCTTTGCAGTTTCAAAACACTCACACCAGTCCCAGTATGCCTCTCTCTGCCTCCTGCTTGGGGATCATGCTGTGAGCTCTCAGCTGTTCCTGCTGCCAAGCCTTTGCTCCTCCATCATGGACGCTAATCCTTTGAAACTCTATGCCCAATTAAATGCTTTCTTTTATAAGTTTTCTTGGTCATGGTGTTTCGTCACAGCAATAAAAAAGTAATTTAAGACAGAGCCTCCAAACTCCCCTTCTCTAATTCTTCGTAAAATACATCATAAGTTGTTGTAAAATGTAGTCATGCAACTGTGTGTAGAACACTATAACTTAGTGCCTTCTACTTGTGTTTTGGAATCATTAACCCAATTCTGTGTCTCCTACTCCAACCCTTCCCAGCCTCAGGTAATCTGTTCTACCTTCTTACTTCACATTAAGTTTTTAGCTTTTCATATGAGTGAAAATGTAGCATTCATCTTTCTGGCTTATTTCACTTAACACAATGGTTTTGTCTATTTTTCAGTGAGTGACAAGATTTCATCTACTGTGAATAATAGCATCTTGGTCTTTGAGTTACATATAAGTGTTGGTTAAGAGGCAATCTCTAGACCAGGTTTCTTTAGACACTTCCTGGACGTGAACTCTGACTTTTCCAATTACTAATTGTAAATGGAACTTTGGTCAAGTTATTTGACCTCTCCATGTTAATGAATTCACTGTGGCTGTAATAAGGGTTGGCAGGTTTCTTGTGCTTTTCTGCAAATATGATGATGTTTGCATGCAAAGACAGTTTTATGTCTTCCTTTCCAGTCTTTACACCTTTCTTAAAACCTGCCCTATTGCATTGGCTAGCACTGCCAGTGAAATGTTGAACTGCATTGCTGTTCCCAGTCTCAGGGGAAAGCATTCAGTCTTTCACTGAATAAACACGTTAGCTGTGGGTTTTATCACATGGCCTTTTAAGTTGAGCACATTTTTTGTTGTTGTTTCTACTTTGCTTAGAGTTGTTATAAGACTGGGTATTAAATTTTACAAATAACTTTCCTTCAGCTATAGCAGTGGTTCTCAACCTGTGGGTCACTACCCCTTTGGCTGTTGAATGACCTTTTCACAAGGGTTGCCTATGACCATCCTGAATATGAGATATTTACATTATGATTCATACCAGAAGCAAAATTACAGTTATTAAGTAGCAATGAAAATAATTTATGTTTGGAGGTCACCACACATCAGGAACTATATTAAAAGGTCACAGCATTAGGAAGGTTGAGAACTTCTAAGCTATAGGGATAGTCATGTGTTCATCTTTATTAGTATGACATATAGTGAATAATTTTTCCAATGTTAAGCCACTTCCTGAATATAACAAAAAGAAATATTTTTTATAGATTTGTTGGGAAGTGGTAGTTCTCTAGGCTTCCTCTCTAGTTGTCTTAACTATAAAGATACCATGTTAAAGATATAATAATTAACAATCATGTATGTTGGGAGTAAGAAACAAATGATTATATTCAGACATCCTAGCTAGCAATTTAATTGCATTTTAGTGATATATGAACCAATACCACAAGAATAAAATATCATGCTAATCCCCTGGTCATTTACTTGTCCCATAATTCCCAGTTTTAAAAAAATCTAAATTCTTTCTAAATCTTCCTTTTTAAAGTACTAGGGCCTGGAGAGATGGTTCAGTCAATAACTGCTTGCCACATACTCACCAGGACCTGAGTTCAGATCCCCAGCACCCAAGTGAAAAAGCCAAGCACCACAATAGAAGGCATCTGTAGGAGGAGACAGGAGTATTCTGAGAGCTCACTGGCCAGCCAGCCAACCAGCCAGGCAATATGCGAGCTCCAGGTTCAGTGAGAGACCCTGCCTCAAAAAGTCAGGTGGAGAGCAACAGAAAGGTCTTTGATCTACACACACATACACCTGTGTGCGCGCACGCATACACACACACACACACACACACACACACACACACTCATACACACACACACACACTGGGGGATTATGCGTACACTACACACATAAAAGAATTTAATAAATGAGCATACTGAGCCATGATGTTGGCTAGTTCCTATTGAAATCTAATTCATTCCGCACCTAGAGGTCTTTTAGAATAGTGATAAGAACCATGAGTGCCCAGATGAGGAAAGGACCCCGTGCTTGGTGCCCTAGTTTACTGACTTTCTTTTCCACGGTGACCGTGTCTCTTCTCTTGGTAGGGATATTTTTGTTGTTTGTCCGTAGGGGTCAACCAGCCTCTTTAATTGTTGTGACTGCTATTTTTGCAAAAAGGCATTTTAAAGTTAGTGTGAATGTGGTAAGAAGGATCCAGTCCCCCTGGTTTCCACCTGCAGTCCTACAAATAGAGAGAGCCAAAGGGGCCATCAGCTGAGTGAGCCTTCCATTAGGTTTGTGTGCAGAGCCTTGATCCCCAACGGCATAGTCTGCACACCATCTTTTGTACAGACAGTGAATCGGGCAGAAGAGTAGGTACGTGTGACTGGAGCCACCCTGGAAATTCACTGCTCTCTCCTGTGAAGCTGCCTTGCACACCCTTCTCTGGGCACCTGCAGCCTGCAGGGTCACCCCAAGAAGGCACCCTCAACTCTTACTGCACGTGGCAGCTTCCAGAGCAGCATGACCTGCCCCATTCCACTGCTGCTCTCAGCCCATTCCTGACTCAGTTTCTTGTGGTCCCATGGAGTGACACTCTGGACCCACTACACATGCTCCCTGAGAGTCATTCCCAAAGATGCCTGCTCTGGGGAAAGCAGCTAAGTCAGCCGAGGAAGATGAGGAATCACACCAGTCAGAGGGGAAGAGTCGGACATATTGGAAATGACATCAGTGCAGTGATCCCACGGGGATTAATACAAATTAAGCCCGTATGTTTTTCCTGGAAATTCCCACTCATTGCAGGCATCCATTTTTCTCTGTAATGGAGTGGGGGCAGGTGTTTCTCAGTCCATCCAGCAGCAGAGACAATTAAGCCTGGTTGGTCAGAGTGTCATAAAACCACCAAGTATGCAGCAGACCTTCCAGGATATCCACCACGTATGAAGGGATTATCGTGAGTTTTCCTTTTCAGCAGTCTTTCAAAATATTTTCATTTAGTTTGGGGATGAGGTAATATAAAGATATGAGGACAGTGTAAAATGGAGATTATTTCGTAGAAAACCGTCACTTGTTACGTATTTGACATTCTACCATTTCTGTTTCTTAGCAATCAGTTCAGCTCATTTACTGTGTGCCACCTATGTGTTCATGGGCGAATGCTCCTCTTCGTTCTGGGTGGTCAGTTATGTATAAACCGACTAGGACTGAGGGTGAACTCACAAGCATATAAACATGCCTGATAACCATTGGGGGTGGGGAAAGGGCGAGCATAGCTATTAGATATAAAATTACTCCAGATTATTACTTTAATAATTTATGTTGAGGTTTTTCTTATTATAAAAACATGTTTTCAATTACAGAAGATTCAAAGGTTTTAAAAAAGGCAAAGAAAACTTATCTCAGGACCCCTACTATAGTGATAATAATTTTTACATCCTTTCAAACTTTTATCAGTACAAAATAAAAATCTTGTTTTATACTCCTTTATAGGCTACATTTGTAACTTTTTGTGAACATTTTTGTGTCACTAACTATCATAATACTCTATTTTGTGAAAGTACAGTCATGAATTCCCTAATGGTTAAGATGTAAACATTAACATTTCATCTCTTACAATAACTGCTCAGGTACCTAAATGTTTGTGAAAGTCATGACTTTTTTTTTTAAGACAGAGTTTCTCTGTAGCCCTGGCTGTCCTGGAACTTGTTTTGTAGACCAGGCTGGCCTTGAACTCAGAGGTCCACCTGCCTCTGCCTCACACCACCACCACTTCCTGTCTCGATTTCTTTTTTTTGGGGAAGGCCTTCTCATCACCCAGTCTGAACTGGCCACCCTGCTGCAGTGCCCTGCGTAGTGATTTGTGCTGTCTGACTTTTTCACTGCTCCCTGTCGGATGTAAAACCCACAGGAGCCTTCTCCTGCTCACCACTCTGTCCTGAAGTGCGCACAGTACGTTCTCAGTAAGCATCCAGTGACTGAGATGCCCAATTCTGATTCAGTTACGGAGAGGTGGGCTCGGGAAATAGAGGAAAAAGTCAAAACAAAGTGAAGAAAAGCCAGGAACTGCTTAAGGATCTATTATATTAAAATAGGAAGTGAAAAGAAGAGACAAGAAATGTGTGGAAATGGCCTCAAAAAGAGAAGAAAATAATTTAGTTATAAGTTTTACTGTTGTTTTGGAAAAACTCTTAATTAAAGGGAAAGGAACTAATTGTATTGCTCCTTCTATGTAGGGTACCTGAATTGCCAGATGTGAGATTTTTTTTTCTAGTTTTTAGTTTTGTTGTTATGGTGGTTCTGGTTTTTTTGAGACAGGGTCTCACTTTGTAGCCCTGCCTAGCCTGGAACTTACTATGTAGACCAGGCTGGTCTTGAACTCACAGACATCCACCTGCTTCTCCCTTCCAAATGCTGAGAGCAAAGGCATGCACTACCATGCCCTGCTATTTTTTTCCTTTTTTGAAACAAGAATGTTTTACATTTGTTTCTTCCTGTTTTTAAATTTAAAGTTTATTTGCTCTCATTGTGTGTGAGTGGGGATGTCAAGGAACAGCTGACTCCATTCTGAGTCCTGCGGCCTTGGCTCTGCATTTTCTACACCTGTGCTGGTGAGTGGGGTTACAGGCCACCTGCCCTCACTGCCCCCGCCCTGCCCACGCCCTAAAGCATACGCTCTCACCTGATGTTCCTTTTCTATTTCCCCAACTAGAAATACAAGCTTCCTAGGAAGGAACCCTGTTTTGTTCACCACCTTACCCATCATTTGAGAGAACCTGCCTGGCTCAGGACTTTGATGGATGAATGAACAGCAGGGTAGAGGGTTGTGACTGTCACCCCAAGGTGCGGGGACCCTCGCGGTCTGCAGAGGACTGAGGTGTTCCAGAAAGAGTGAAGTAGGGCTCACTGGGCGTGGTGAGCTGGGGAAGTGGCTAGGGCGGGAGCATGTGCAGTCACTGTAGACCCTTGTGATGAGGGCCTGGAATAGTACCGCAGCAGCAGAAGGAAGATGGGTGATGAGATCTTGTAGTCTACCTGGCTTAGTATTCTCTATGCCCAGATCAGTTCTGAACTCACAATAATCCTCTTGCCTCAGCTTCCTAAGGGCAAGGACTACAGGCATGCACCATGCACCCAGCCCAGCCCTGGGTTGTACTTTAAATCCAGACTTTGGTTTGTCGTTTAAATCTGGGCATGGTGGTACATGCCTGTAACCCTATAACCAGGAAGCAGAGGCAGGAGGTCTGCCTAAAGTCTGAGGCCAGCCTGTGCTACACAGCAAGGCCCTGTCTCCAAAGAATCCTCAACCCTCCCCCACCAAAAAAGTAAAAATAAAAAGATGTAATGTCAGATCTCTTCTCATTCTCCCTCTTCTCCAACTCCCATTCCCCCCATGCTGAGGGAAAGTTCAGAAAAACCCACTTTTAAAATGTATACACCACTCTAACCAACACACAACTAAAATTGTTATTTTTATACTATAAAATAATTAATATTTGGACTTGAGTCTTTAGACAGTTTCCCTAAGAATATTACTCATCTTTTTTTAATTTTTTTGTTTTTAACCACTTTTTAAATATAGAGAACAATTGGGTGATAATTCATTGAATCTTCTAATACCAGCAAGGATAGGCATCCTGAAGCACATTATTGTAGTGAATAGCTGTTTGAGCCATGCCCTGAAGCACCCCCCCAGTGAGGTAGCAGGTGGTTGTTACACCTGCCTATGACCTTGAGGTACATGACCCTAGGGTGTGGCCACTGGGAACCCTTAAGACCTGGGATGCATGTACACTCTCTCTCTTTGCTACCTCATGGTGGGGCAAACTCCAAAGGCCCTGGTGGCCTCCACCCTCAGCCTCCATGGCTGCTGTGGCACACTTCCCATGCCTCCCTGTCTCTTTTAAAATTCCCACCATGCTCTCAGAGCCTGCTCCCTGCCACCCCACATCTTTCTCCCTTCCAGACCTGCTAGCTCAGTCAGCAGAGCATGTGACTCTTAATCTCAGGGTTGTGCGTTTGTGCCCCATGTTGGGTGCCAAGTTTTGGGATAAAATTGCTAGCTATCCATGGAGCCTGCTTAATGAGCAAAGGAATTTATTTGGGGGTTAACTCACAAGACAGAGTAAAGGAATTTGTTGCAGGATCATGGAAGATTGAGGCATGGTCCAACATGGTTCTCTGGCAAGTTCTGCCCTGGTCTGTACCAGCATCCAAAACCACAAGGTAGCAGAGAGAGAGAGAGTGTGTACATGCATCCGAGGTCTTAAGGGTCCACCAGCGGCCATGCCCCAGGGGCATGTACCTTAAGGTCATAGGCAGGTGTGACAGCTACCTGCTGCCTTTCTAGAGGCAGTGCTTTAGGATATGGCTCAAACAGCCATCCACTACACATTATTCCAACTTAAATCCTACCAGCCAACATTATATCTTCCCATGTCAACATGTATGATTCTAATTAGCACTGGTGCAGAATAACCCATTATGTATGTGCATGTGTATGTGTGTATATATGTGTGTACAGTTGTGTGTGTGCAGATATGTGTTGCATGTGTGTGTATGTGTGCAGGTGTGTATATGTGTGCAGGTGTGTATATATTCATGTGTGTGTGCAGATGTGTGTGTGCAGAGATGTGTGTATGTGGATGTGTGAATGCAGATATGTATGTTCAGATGTGCGTGTGGTTGGTGTGTGTGTGTGTGTGTGTGTGTGTGTGTGTGTGTGTGTGCATGGCATAACAGCAGCATGAGTTCTGCCTGTCTTGGGATGCTGCTTCACCACCTGCTAAGAGACTTGAGGCCAGTTTCTTAATCTCAGTGATCTTATTTTCCTCATTCACAACATAGACAGAGTAACAGAATTGGCTTGAAGATGAGATGATCTGTGGGAGCCTCGGAGCCTCCCTGCTGCCCAGTGAGTACTCAGTCATGCTACACGCAGTCCTCCTCCTCTCACATTGCTGTTAGTGTTTGGACTGGTTCCAAGTTTCTGCTGTGACAGCGTTGCGATGAGCGTCCCTGTGTATTTGTGGGGCCGGGGAAGGGCTCCGTAGGGAAGCCCTCACTGCTTACGCATGCGTTCCACCCACACCCTGTGTGGAGCTGTAAGCAGTAACATTCATCTTTGCTCCCAGCTCCTACAGCGAGGCAGGAGGTAGAGGCAGGGATGCCCCAGAAGCTCGTGGCCCAGCTAGCCTAGTGTACACAACAATAAACAACAAAAATACCTTGTTTCAAACAAGGCAGAAACCAAGGAACGGCTCCCAAGGTGTACTCTGATCTCCACACATGGACCATGACATATCCATGCCCTACAACATAGACACACATGCATATCATATATACACACATACATATTGTACACGTACACATATGTGCATGCGTGCCTGTGTGCATGTGTTAGTGCGTGCATACACACACACACACACACACACACACACACACACACACACACACACACACACGGTTCCATGTACTCTGTATCCTTTAATGTAAATTCCTGAAGAGGAGGTTCTTAGGCCAAAGGACATATACCTTGCAAATATTATTTATTGCCAAATTTCTCTTTAAAACTGGTATTCCGAATCACACTTCTTACCAGCAGTTTAGGGAGCATTTTACCCACCTTACCTCAACCCTGGCTAGTAACACGTTTCTAAACGGTTTCCATGCTCACTTATTTTGATTTGCTTCTCTTTAAACATGAGTAAAGCTAATACTTCCACAGAGGTAGCACCTGTCTTTCTTCACAGTGATAAGCTCCTGCTCCTATCCCTTGCCTGTTTTCCTGCCAAATCATCTTTTCATTGCTTTTTCCCGAGCTCTCAACGCCTTAAAGATAAGAAAGCTGACAACCGTTTTCAGAACCTTGGTGACTGTGAAGTCGGATATAACTCAGTTAGTTACACACGTTATTTTGTAAATAGTGTAGAGCTTCTGCTTGCTTTTCTGTCTCGGTTTGTCTGGGGCATTCCCACCAACCCTTTCTCTGGGTCACGGTCTGTGCCTCTGTTGCTTAGGATTCCCCTACCCCCACTCCTTCCATCGGGCCAGCTTCTCTGCCAAACTCAGTGACTGGTGTGACAGCCTCACTGTAGAAGTTTACAGGGGAGACTGAGTCACAGCCCTAAGACAAAAACCACACACTGGATCTTTACACTTGGAAGGTAAGAATGCTTGAGCAGATCTAAGCAGGCTCTGTGCATATGTCCAAACCAAGATGTTCAGGCCCGGTACAGAGGCCACATGGCTCCCCTGCTTGTGTGGCTGCTGTCTGGAACACTTAGAACTGGGCACGAGGCTGTCTGGTGCCCACTCACCTGCTCCTGGGAATTGTCCCAAGTGGGAAGGGCAATGATAAGAATGTGACTGTAATACTGTGCTTGTGAGCTCAGTGTCTGAAATAACTCAAATGCCTTTGGGGAAGGGTCTGCTGTGGTGTGGTCCGGTTAGTCCACACACATCTGCTTCAAATCCCATGCTTCTTCAAGGGATGCGGGTTCCTCTGGGGTTGAGAAGATTCAGATGGTACAATGTCTCACCCGAGGTACCCACACTGCTCTGCTCCACTGTTCACATGGTCCGACTGTGGTAGGACCAACCATACATTCGTTCTTACAGTTTTGTCATGATCACTGAAGGCAAACTAGCTTTTTTTCCCTACCACCTGAGCAGCTCGAAGTGAGGTTGTCAAGATAACTGAATTTGCCCCCAAAACACTTCATAATCAATGTCTGGGGACAGAGCTCCTCCAACCAGCTGTATGCACTGTTTGGAGGCAGTCCTGGGAATCTGGTGTCTATCTTCGTGTGCTTTCTAGTTCTGAAAATGCCATATAGTCCTGGAAGCCCCTGGAAAATGGACTCAGAGGAGACCAGGCCCCTGGGGCAACAGGTGTCCAGACACCATGGGCCATCAGACAGATCTGTGTGGCTGTTATCTGAGTGAGGCATTGCCCAGATGAAGAGGGAGTGCCCTTTACTAAAGTTGTATCTGTTACTTGTGTTCTAGGCAGAGGATACTGTGGTGTATAAGCCCAAACACTTTCTTAAAAAATAGGCAACTTAGAAAATAAAGAAAAGCATGAGAAAATAAAAATTCTGAAGTAACTCTGTTGCCCAAAGCAGCTTTTCTTAACATTTGGAATGGATGCCGTCAGCTGAGCTGTATATGAAGTAATGCATGCTTAGCAAAGTGGGGTTGTGTTG
This sequence comes from Peromyscus eremicus, assembly GCF_949786415.1. NCBI lineage: Eukaryota > Metazoa > Chordata > Mammalia > Rodentia > Cricetidae > Peromyscus > Peromyscus eremicus. Next base: position 139,960,674 of record NC_081417.1, read on the forward strand.
TACATACCGTTTGCAGCAACCTTCATGCTATTCTATTTGTACTCGTTATTTCAACTCCTTGGTGGGGGGAAGGTGGGGACGGGGAGCTCTGTGTGTGTGTGTGTGTGTGTGTGTGTGTGTGTGTGTGTTTCTTCCTATGGGGTGGGGTGCACACGTGTGTGAGGGTAAGTGTACTTGGGTCTATGCACTTATGGTGACAGAGGTCAGCCTCGCGTGTTGTTCCTCAGGCACCATCCACTTTGTTGTTTGTTTTTTGGCTGTTTTTAAGTGCATTGGTGTTTTGTCATGGGTGTTGTGTTCCTGGAACTGGAGTTACAGACAGTTGTGAGCTGCCATGTGGGTGCTGGGAATTGAACCCAGGTCCTCTGGAAGAGCACTGACTGCTCTTAACCGCTGAGCCATCTCTCCAGCCCCGCACTTGGTTTTTTGAGGCAGAGTCGATCACCTGCACCGGGTGCTCACCGATTAGGCTAGGCTAGTTGGCCAGTGAGCTCCAGGGACCCACACCCATTTCTGCCTCCCCATTGTTGCACCAGCGTGCCCTGCAGTTTTGTGAAAGGTGCTGGGATTGAACTTGGGTCCTTACCCTTGCACAGTGAGCACTTCACCCACGGAGTGACCGCCCCAGCCCTGGACAGTTCCAACTCTGTAAAGCCTGTTGGTGTAAAGCCTGCCCCTCCCTTTCAGTGTGACCTCATGGAGCAGAGGTGGGACATAAGTAATGCTTACACTTTATGTTACTGAACACTTTGCCAAGCATCCCCACCCCAGTGAGGAAGCCACCTACCCCTGCTTCCCGGATGAGCAGAGCCAGGGTTTATCTCTGCACCCAGCGCCAAGTGTCCCCAGGTTTCTGTGTGGCCTCTAGGTCCCTGGTGGTGGTTACTGCTGAACGCAACAGCTTGATGAGCTGTGCTGAGTGGCAGGGCCCCAGGATAAGTGCTCCAAATGCATTCACTCTCCCTCTTGGCCATGACCCAGGGAGCTGGGTGCTTGTACCCTGTTCCCCAAACCGAGAAACTGGAGCTCAGAGAGACTCAGTGCTCAAGAGGACCCAGCTGGTAAGAGGCCAGGCAGATGTCCCAGGGCTGGCCTCCTGACCCCGCTCTCCTCGGAACACTAGAGCAGAGTGGTGCCCTCCACTCCAGCCTTGGAGGCCAGTTCCGTGGGGTTGCCTCACGTGGGGCTCCGTGGGAGGGATGCTGCCTCTGTCAGCAGGCAGAGCTTTCCTCTGCTCCAAAGCTCAATGGCTCTGAAGGAGTTCCCACTGCAGCTACATGGGGAGGGGTGGGGGTGGGGCTTCTTCCGTGAGCCTCCTCTCTCTCTCCACAGGAGGCTTCCTGGCTGTGAACAGCACTCGGTGTCAGAAAGAGGCCACCGGCCTTCACAGGCCACATCTATTTTCATTTACCTTCTGAAAGAAGATTAAGGAGAAAATTCAATTTTGCCTAATGCCTCCCCCCAAATGGCTAATTTATATGCTAATTAGCGAGATAGGGATCGATGAAACTGGTAATCAATATGATATCCCAGGCACCAGTAATGAAACTCATTTGAGGATGCACCACTAGTGGAAATGAAGCAATTACAACAGAATAAATGGGGCAGCTCAGGGAGCAGGGCTCCACAGTGCACTTGACTGGGTTAGCTCCCCTCTTAGGCCGCCCGACTCTTCCGCCCCATGAGAATCACTATCCATTCAGACCCTTCATGGCGCCACATATGGGTCTCTTCCTCTATGAGGGCCAGACCCTATACTGCCTCTGTGGCTGCTGGTGGGGGGTGTGTGGGGGGGGATGCTGCAGACAATGACAGTGTCTGAAAGGCCAGAGGCAGGGCAGTGGAGCTAGATGGAGCTCCCTAAGCCGTACCGTCAGGGCTGCCATGCCTGCTCAGTTTGGCATAAGGAGTTTTATTCAGAGAGAAGTATATTAAGCACTTTACTCAGATGCTTCAAAAAACTGTCTCAATTTCAAATGTGTCACCTCACGAGGCCACATGTTAAATGACATGCAGAAGTCCAGAGCAAAACAGGCCGTAATTTCCACATGGCATAGCCTGACTCCAGGAAGTTTTATTTCAGCCTGAGCATTGGTTGCCGGCTTCTGTGTAGGTCCTGGGGGCTGAGGGGTGACTGCTGTCACCTCTAGAGATAGACGAGCTTAATGTTACTCCGTTTGCACTCATCAACAAAGACTGTCCAAAAATGTTCTTTACCCGGTGCCTGTAAATTCACTGGAATCACCTTGGAGATTTCCTTATGAAAATGTTTAGATGCATTGGAAAGTCTCAAAGCTTGTACAATGGATATTAGATGTGTTATTAGACGTGTCCTATCTAAATTCTACAACTAACATTTACCAGATTAGCATCATTACTTAACTATCAAATTATCCATCCTTCTATCCATTCATTGATATCCCTTTTAAGGACATATTTCAGCCAGGCTGGTGGCACACGCCTTTAATCCCAGCACTCGGAAGACAGGCAGGTGGGTCTCTGTGAGTTCAAGGCCAGGCTGGTCTACAAAGTGAGTTCCAGGACAGCCAGGGCTACTCAGAGAAACCCTGTGCCGGGAGAGAGAGAGAGAGAGAGAGAGAGAGAGAGAGAGAGAGAGAGAGAGAGAGAGAGAGAGAGAGAGAGAGAGAGAAAGGGAAAAGAAAACATATTTCAACTAAGTTGCAGAACTCTGAGCACTTCATCCCTGAACAGTTCAGCAGAGTTCAGGTTTTGTGGGTTCTTTTCCTTTGAGGTGAAATTTACATACGATTAAATACTCCAGTCTGAAGAGCTTCATTCTCTAAGCCTGACAGGCGCCTACACAGAGTGATAGAACCCAGTCAGTACCACCCCAGACACTCCCTGAACTCACACTGTTTGCAGGAGACTCATAAATGGAACATCTCTTCATTTCTTCATGTTGGCACATTCGAGATCCCCTCAAAACAAACGTTTCCTGTGGTCACCCTAGTTGCTGTAGAGCATTAGAAGTTAACCCTCCTGGGAATTGTATTTTTGTGCCCATTTAATGATCCTTACTAAACCCTTAACATCTGTGTGTCCTTCCGTTTGTGGTAGTAGGTTTAGATAATTATTCTATTGATTATCTCTGTGTATGCTCGTGCATGGGAGGAGCCAGCAGTGTGTGGGTGTCCAAGGAGGACAAAGGTCTGATCACCTGGAGTTAGATCACCTAACGTGGGTTCTGGAACTGATCTTGGGCCATCTCTCCAGCCCCCACTCTGGTACTCTTGGTCCTCTCCAATGGTGTGGGTGTGTAGATCAATGGTTTGTTCACTGATGAAGAGTGTTCCTTTGCACTAGTAGTGAAGCTACTATGAACATAATTGGCCAAGACTTCTTATGAAAATCTGTTTTCATTTCCTTAAGTCAATTTCTAGGATGGAATTTCTGGCTTATGGGGTCATTCTGAGTGTTTCGTTTTTGTAGGAAATTGAGCATTTCATGGAGAGTAGAACCATGATTATGGAGGCTGGCAAGGGCCTGGGGAGAGGGGGACAGAGTCGTGGTTAGTGAGTACGAGAGTACAGGTAGAAGAAGGGCTTAAGTTCTTGTGCCCCACAGCTTGGTAGGGTGACCGTAGATAACAGTGGTTTATTCTCTGTTCCAAAATACCTCAGAGAGAGAATTTTGAATGTAAGAAACAGTACATATTTGAGGTGACAGTTCTACTAATCACCTTGATTTGATGTGAACAGAACTTACACTGTACCCCATAAATATGTATAATTATTACATGTCAACTGCAAACTTTTAAAATTGAAAGAAATTGCCAGTCTGTTTTCCAAAGTGAGTTGTGCTATTCCCAAGAGGCTTTTTAAGAATTAATGCCCCTGAGGGCTGGAGAGACGGCTCAGAGGGCAAAATGCCTGCGCCCACATAAACCCTGCTGTAGTATGTATCTGTAAGCCGTGTTGGGAGGTCAGATGGCAGAGACAGTCCATTGGCTAGCCAGCCTAGTCACATGGATGTGTTCTGGGTTCATCGAGAAACCCTGCCTGAGAAGACACAGGGTGAGGAGCAGTGGAGGAAGACATTCAACTCAACCGCTAGCCTCCACATGCAGGCCCACACACAAGTATGGACACCCACATGTACATACACCACACATCCCTACACACAAACACACACACACACAGGGAGGATTGCTCCCCACCCCCGAAAATTTATTTTTTAAAAGGCTTATTTTGTTTTTGTGAGTGTTTTACCTGAATGTATATAAAAGTGCACTACGTGTGTCCCTAGTGCTGCCAGAAGAGGGCACCAGATTCCCTGGAACTAGAGTTAAAGAGGCCTGTGAGCTGCCATGTGGGTGCTGGGAATCAAACCTGGGTCCTCTGCAAGAACAGCCAGTGCTCTTAGCCGCTGAGCCATGAATGAATGAGTGAATGAATGAATGAATTGGTGGAGGGGTGTCCAGGCCCAGGCGTTTCTGCTGTGGTCACCTGCAGGTTTAATGGACAGTGGTGCTGGGAGGCGCTGAAGGGTCAGCATTGATTCAAGCGACAGCCTTTCTCGTCATCACTGTTTGGTTTTTTTAATGACTTTTTTTCACTTTGAAAAATAGCCTTCTGTGGCTGTTTCCCTTTTTTCTCTTTTACTTTTATAAGGTCTTGGGAGTATTCTAGACTTACTGGGGATCACAGCACAGACCTGCCTGTCGGTCCCCCAATTTGACACTCGACCTGTGTAATTTGGGGCAAGTTACGAATTGAATTCCAGGGTTAAGAGGACAAAAATACCTGACTCAGAATTTTCTGGAATTTGAGAACGAGGGTAAGAAAAGACTTTTCCACCAGCAAACAAAAGAGACCCTTTGGTTCCAGAATCTGGCAGTGGATGGTGAGACTGTGGGCATGCAGACCCTGGGGAGTTGTCACTGCCCCTTTGGAGCACAGCAGTCTCTTGGATTGTGAATGTGTGAACATACATCCCTCCATAGACAATCCCACTGCATGAGACTGCTCTGCCTTGCTGGGAAGCAAGCAAGGGGTCTTCGGGGTCAGTGCGCTCTGGACCAGATCATCAGCTTTGACCCTGGGTCGGGATGGCTGCTGCTCAGCCACTCTCCCAAGTTTTTGGCCCCATGATTATCTCTGCAGAACTACGTTTTCTGTACCAGGCAGAAGGGTAAGTGTGGAGATCAGATGGCCTGCACTCTCACGCACGTGCCTGGCTCCAGTAGTCCCCCCTTTGGGTTGGTTGTGTTCTGTAATGTGTCCCCTGAGAAGACAGACTAAGCAGCCTGTGTTACCCTGCAATTTCTCCAAACTATTTGCATGAAATACTGCAGACAAAAAGCAAGGCCCCTGATTGGCTGTTGCTAGGTAACAACATAATCATCAGGAAATTAGGCTGTTCCCCCCCCCCCCAACCCAGAGTATGTGTGTGATTGCAGCGTTGTGCAGGAAGAGAGAGGGAGTGGAACAAAGAGAGATAAATGGGATGATCTTGAAGGCGGGGACACCACAGCCACAAACCTGCACCCCACGGTAGGACAATCTGCTTTGGGTTGGGCCCTTTATGCAGTCAAGCCAGTATTGGTCCATTTTCCTTTTTTTTTTCCTCTCTCTCTCTTTTGAATTTTTTTTTTTAATTTTTCTGTAAGAACAGCGAAGCTGGCAGGGCCCTGCAGACAGCACAGACAGAAGCTATGGGAGCAACTTTGACATTTGAAGTGATTTATGGGTGCAGAAGGTGGTGTCTCATGTGCGGATGACTGAGGGTGAACAAGGAATGTGTCTAGAAAGGAAGAATCCATTCGCATGGCTTTTAGAGTGTCTGCAAAAACCAGAACGTGGGAAAGTGCATGTGGATGAGGCATGTGGCAGAGAAAACAAGCATGCTGTGGAATGCGGAGGGGAGGTCTTCAAGCTGAAGTTTGGAGCTGGCTCCTTAACTCCACCAGTGTCCTGCTCAGCCAGGCAGTCCTCAGCCTGTCCCTCTGCCGGGTTAGACTTTCAGGTGGATGAGGTGTGTGTGTGTGTGTGTGTGTGTGTGTGTGTGTGTGTACGCACATGTGTATGTGTGCACACAACTGAAGTACCTAGTTCATTTTCAAGATTGTGTCCAAGCATAACAGTGGGTAGAGCCTGGCAAGGACCATTCTTGGATGCGTCCGAGGTCTGATGTTAGTGCGGAGCGCCTTCCTTTCTCTTCATGGTAACCCCAGGTGGCTTTCACACCCCCCTTGCCTCGTCCTCCTTTTCAGTTCCCCAGCAATGACCCTGCCCTTCCACTAGAC